>NW_023413704.1:0-6856 GCF_903995425.1 Onychomys torridus | reverse complement strand
CATTTATAGTTTCATATTACATTTTGAGTAATTAACCATGTTTTACAGATACAGAAATTCCAACTTTGATTGTTTGGACAAATGGGGAGATTTTAATGCATACAATTGTCATAGTTCTCTGGGGACAGACCAGGACTGCTTTGACCAGGCAGCTATTAATCCAGGTTCTCCTGTCTGCCTGGCATAACTTTGCTCTCCTGATAAGAACTAGGAGCACTCCTTCAGCTACTTTATGTGCTTTAATATTTCCTAAGCAATCTATAGGTCCTTTAAATGTCACTTTATTATTCTGAGTTTCCAGTTTTTCCTATATAAATATGGCACTTACAAACTAATGCATATCTGTCCATGTGATAATGATTCAGCTAATACCTGTACAATAGATATGGGAAACTCACAGATAGACCTAGAACCACATTTCAAGGTAAGAAAATACTTTTTAGGGACAGCATGTGCTGTGTTGCATACTACAGCAGCAAGTATGTATTAGGTTAATTTACAATGTCTTTTTATACATTCTTCAATAGATATTTATATATAAACATCACTGGAAAAATCATCCCCTGAGTTCCTATCAGCCATTGACATAGTTTAACTAGAAAATGAAATCATGCAGTGCCACTGAAATCAAAGTTCACTCATTATAATTCAAATTTCTATAAAATATCACATCTGACATACATAAAATAAAACACTTGTAATTTAGTAATGGTGAGATTCTTGTTAAAAGTATTATTGCTTACAAAGCATTAACTGAATACTTCCTAAATGCCAGGAAATATTATAAGGCATTGGTTTCTAACCCAGGTTTAAGTATAATCTAGTCTTTCTCATGTACATATTCTGATTAAATTGGCTTATGAAGTCCAAGATCTTGTGGTACTTTAAATAGCCATGGGAAAATACACTGTTAACTGTTTCAGAGACCCACTAGTCTACACAATTGAAATGATCTTTAATAACATTATCTCCTCTAACAGACCTAGTAGAGAAGCAAGTGGTATCTACTTTAGCCATTAGGACATTGCCCATGTGTTTACATCACTAATATTTTCTGTATTTGAAACCTTTCATGTTTTAAGCATGTGCTTTGACCAAAGAGTGAACCTGAAATTTCCTCTGTAGCTGAAATTATATTATTGATATCTACGCACCAGGCCAGACTCACATGCAAACCACTTTACTCTCTAAGGAGTAGTGACTTAAATTAGGGCTATTGATCACTCTGGTTGCACTTCAGAAAATCAATGGCATTGCTTAACATAGGAAAAGCATATTTTACACCACATATTTTATTGAGATTATGTAGAGATGTTCCCCGCAAATTAGTTTTGCAGCATAAAATTCCAACTATATTTATTGACATTTTTTACATCACTGGACATCTTAACAGTTGTGGACAGAGATGTTCTGTGATAATGTGGATTTAACTAAGATACATTTACAAAAATTTGAAATATACAAAGAGAAATAATGGATACATATTCTAATACATTTTAAAAATCTAAGTTTTAAAGGAAGACTTAAATCTCAAACAAAAAAAAATTGGAGAATATTCTTTTTAAGTCAAGGAAAAAGAAGAAAGCAAAAGAAGACAGTGGAACCTGAAAGTATTTTTCTGGGTAGGAATTGTTAATTTTCATTTAGAGACTAGGACTTCACACTGTCAGATATATTCTAAGAAAAATGAACATGCTCTATGTTATTGCAATAAAAAGAGGTATGTTTAAGTGCTTCAAGTTTTTATTTGATTTGATTGACAGTTTTTCTAAAGTGAAGCTTCTGCAAAATATCCATTGTGTCTTAAAAGTGTTTGCTTTATTTTACTGTTTCTACAGGCCAGCTGTTTACAGTATTTCTGGCCTCACATCATCTAGGTTACTGTATACAATATGGCTCTCATAGGAGGTAACATGTGATTCAAGAAAAAAACACTATTTGCCACCACTGAGTAATTATTAATGAAGTCACAATAAGCTTGAGAAAATAATCAATATTAGAACTCACTTGACTCAAATTGTGAAGAGGATATATATGCATGCTCTTACTATTGTTAACAACATTTTTGGTTTCCCCCAAAAGATGTTCAAGAAATAAAAACATGCAAAACTCAACATGTGTACCAGAACTCTATTTCATTCAACTCTCGGAGGATCCAGATGTACAGACTGTCCTCTTTGGCCTATTTTTGTTCATGTATATCTTGGCCCTGATTGGAAACCTGCTCATCATCCTGACAGTAAGCTCTGACTCCCCATCTCCACACACCCATGTACTTCTTCCTCTCCAACCTGTCCATAGTTGATATGTGTTTTCATCTCCACCACGGTTCCAAGGGTGATTGTGGACCTCCAAACTCACCGCCAAATCATCTCCTATGTGGGCTGCCTGACCCAGATGTCACTGTTTATAGTGTTTGGATGTATGGATAACATGCTTCTGGCTGTGATGGCATATGACCGGTTTGTGGCCATCTGCCACCCCCTGCATTACCAGGTCATTATGAATCCCAGTCGCTGTGGGTGTCTTACTTCTAGGGTCTTTTCTCTTTAGCCTTGCAGAATTACAGTCGCACTATGTGGCAATATTAAATTTTTCCAACTGTGAGGATTTTACTGAAATTTCCAACTTCTTCTGTGACCCTTCTGAAGTTCTTAAACTTGCCAATTTTGACCTTGTCACCAATACCATAGTCCAATTCAGTATAGGCAGTGTCTTTGGGTTAATTCCTATTTCAGGAATAGTTTTCTCTTACTTTAAAATAGTTTCCTCCATCATAAGGTCACCATCATCCAGTGGGAAGCACAAAACCTTCTCCACCTGTGGGTCTCATTTGTCTATTGTTTGTCTGTTTTATGGAACAGGACTAGGAGTGTACTTTAGCTCCTCCTGGTCACACACTCCCAGAAGTAATGCGGTGGCCTCAGTGATGTACACTGTGGTCACACCTATGTTGAATCCCTTCATCTACAGCCTGAGGAACAAGGACATTAAAACTGCCTTAAGGAAGATTCTTAGCAGAGCATTCTAATCACTGACATTCTTTATAAATTTACACACACACACACACACACACACACACACACACACACACCACACTACACAATCTGTACATGTAAATCCCAGGTAATGACGTAGACATTATTAATGATACTTCACAATATTGCATGAAAAAGTGGTGGTCACTAAATATATGGTGGATGGGTAGTTTTAGAAATACACAAAATTTGAAGTTGGAGAGATTAAACATTTCTAGGGATGAATGGTGCACATTGTTGACCAATCCCTTACAGTATAAATGTGAGCAACACCTAAAAGCTGCATAAAAGCCAATTTAAAGTGGCTGGTCTGCTGAGATTGTGTTTTAGAAATGACAGATAACCAGTCTCGTCAACCAGGCTGCCTTGAACAGCCCAAGAACGAGGAAGATGTAAATAGACATGATAATGTGGAAAGGGATAGCTCATTATGCCTTATCCTTAGACATCCTAGACATGCAGGTTTCACTGGTCTTTTCTCTCCCAATGATCCTGAGGATAGCTTGAGACAACGATCAATGGTGGATATTAGATTTGAGGACCCGCTACCTGCCCCTCTACCTCTCAGAAATCAGGCCCACACTTCTCTGTAGTCCTGTCTTCCCATAAGACAACCCTGCTTGGAGTAACTCAGGCTTTTTTTTGGGAGTTGTGGAGTCGGTGAATGGATGGAGGAGAGCAATCCAGTTTCTCCTCCTATAATGGCAAGATAAATTCATGATCCTACTTAGTGCCTGACTCTTTTTCCCTGGCATGCTGGTTAGTTTTTCCCAAATGGAGTCAATGGGAAGAAGGAACATCCACTGAGGAAGAGCTTCCATTAGGATTGTCTGTATGCATGTCCGTGTGTCATTCCCTTGAGTGATGATTGGTGTGGGAGGGTCCAGCCCATTTTGGACAGTGTTACCCTTGGGCAGGATGTTCTTGAAAGTATAAGAAAGGTACTTGAAAAAGAGCTAGAAACAAGCTAGTAAGTAGCTTTCTTCCATGGCCTCCACTTTTGTGTGAGTTCCACCACCAGGTTCCCTCAATGATGGACTGTGATTGGGATGTATACATCAAATAAACTGTTTCCTACCCAAGTTGCTTTTGGTCATGGCATTTATGACAGCAGTAGAAAATACTAGGACACATGTGGACTGTGTCTGACCAATCAAATGATGAGGGATTTCCTACCCCAGACAAACTATACAAGTAATAAACATTTGTTCTCTACGATACTTCTGAGGGCTATTGAGGTGCCTATCTTTCCCTTTCAGAACCCACATGATGCTGTACTTGGCCGATAAATCTCTTCTTCTCTCACTTCAAGCATCTGTCCTAACAAAGTCATGGCTGTCTCATCCTTCATGGCCCCACCATACAGCTTCTTGTGTGAGGTCCTTTGAATGCACTCCCACTTCAAGGTCTGATCATGTCCTCTTCCCACTATGATCACAAAACTACCTCCTAGTGGGCAATCTTGTGTCAGCTCCTTTCTGGAACCTGTGCCCTGACATTCTGGTCTCTGATTTATAACAGTGAAGGACTGGGATGATATCATTTTCCAATCCATGCAATGGGATTTGTGGCTGTGTGGAATTGTTTCCAGCTGATTTCCTGTGAAGGAGTTTGCCTCCCTCCAGTATAAGACAGTGTGAGAGCCTAACCTGGGGATGCATTGAATGTTTTTATTGGGGTCCACAGCTGTTAACTCTGACTGACATTGTTGGTAATGTATGATTACTCTATTTAGAGAGACAGGCTTGGATGAAGAAATGTACTTAAAGTGGAAAATTTATAAAAATAAAATAAAATGGTGAATTAAACAGATGATTCAATGGCATTTGCTCTTAATGAATTGGTCGTGGGCTTAGTACATGAATTTCGTGATCAATGGAGATCAGAAATGCTATCAGAGGAAATGTCCACTCTGAAAATTATATGTACACTTGAATGTAATACTATATAATAAACAGTATATCTTTTCATTCACACCTATATTTTGAATAACATTTGTGAAGGCTTCTTTTGGATAACCATGAGGGTTGGGGATATAGCTCAGTGGTAGAGCACTTGCCTAGCAAGCACAAGGCCCTGGGTTCAATCCTCAGCTCAAAAAAAAAAAAAAAAAAGAAAAGATAACCATGGTCAGAGAAATAAAACAGGATTTTAATCTTTTCTTCCTCCTTTCCCTCATCATTTTCATCTCCAACAAGAGCTTGTTAACTGATTTGGAAATACAATCTTTACACATTTTTTCTTTTTCTTTTTGTGTTTTTGAAATAGGATTTCTCTGTGTAACAGCTCTGGCTGTCCCAGAACTCACTTTGTAGATGCGGCTGGCCTTGAACTCACAGAGATCTGCTGCCTCTGCCTCCTGAATGCTGGTATTAAAGGCATGCACTACTGGCCTGACCAAAACTTTTTACTTTGAAAAAACTTTCATTAGTTTCAGGACCTTAAATAGTCAAATCCTGTGTACCTTTTTGAGACTTAGTGTTTCTAAATATGGACACTTAGATAAAAATGGTGAAATAGAACTCAGAATTGTCTAAAATGTTTTTTGACTAGTTCACAAAGACACTTATAAACATATGAAGGATTTTTGGACAGAAATATTCATTCCTATCCAAATCCTGTATGGACAGATAAAAATTGTGCTAGTGTTCATGGAGCAGAAAATGAAATGCAGATGTAGGAGAATGTGGATATTGACACTGCCAAGAGCTGGATTCAGATTCTCTTGCCAAACTGATCAATTCTGGGAAACTGGCTTAACTTCTTCAAATTCCATGATTCTCCCTGAAATTGAGACTAGCAATTCATATGTCACAAGTGTGATCTGAAAGTTATGGTATTAATTCAATGTTTATATTTGTTTATACATTAAACATGAAAATAAGTTTAGTGAAATAGACTTTACATTTATCAGTGCCCTATCTGTGTCCCCCTCCCTCTCCGACTTACTAAATACCTCTGATGGATGAAGGGTGGCTCTCCTAGTACCATGGTTCTGTCATACCGACACTGTCTTCTGACACTCGCATTCCAAGGGAATTTGGTATATCTCTTCTCCTGTGTGATTCAACAGGTAGATCTGTAGTAGCTGGAATTTTTTTTTAACCCAAACTAAAATGTCCTGTAAATATCTACCTTCTCCTAGGATCAGGTAGGATGCAGTGACAGACACTTGTTTTCTTTGTAGTAGTTGTAATGAGAAGATCTGAGAATCTCCCACACAGAAAAACCCTTTACTTGAAATTTTATGGAGGCAGAATGAAAACAGCAAGGAAAACTTGTAGCTAGTCTTTCCTTTGTGGGACTTCCAGCACCCCAGTCATGACACTGAGACTCTTATTGATTATGAAAGTTTAAAAAATTATGAAAACTTGGCCTTCAGCTACAGCTTGTTCTCAACTAGCTCTTATGACTTAAATTAACCTGTTTCTGTTAATCTACATTCTACCATGTGGCAATTTGCTTCTCTTCCAATCTGTATGTCTGACCCTCTCTGTGTCTCACTGGTGTCTCTTGCACATCTAGATTCTAACCCTCTAGGTTCTTCTGTCTGCCAGGAAGTCCCACCCAACCCTTCCTGCCTAGCTATTGGCCATTTAGCTCTTTATCAAACCAATGAGGTGACTCAGGCAGGTGAGGCAAAACAGACACATCTTCAGGCAATATAAACAAATACCCCACAACAAGGACATAGGACTGAGGGAATCTGACTAAGCTTGAAGTCAAATTTACAATACAAATTTACCTGGGAGACTGATATTTTGGTAGACTTATCTGCGAGGTGGAATTGATGAAAGGTAGAGAAACTTTGGAAAAGT
>NW_023413703.1:0-15134 GCF_903995425.1 Onychomys torridus | reverse complement strand
CCTCAGTTGTCTTACTTTTGAAGTTGGGGGCTAAGTTCAATTTCATTACTCATAGAACATTTCCCCCCTAAGTTACACAGCCATTTGCTATCTGTCCTTGAGAGATAAACTTTAATACCTCTCTTGTACTTTACTCCTCAAAACTCTCATTTTTCTTACAGTCCCAATCATATGGACACAGTGACACATTTCCTCTTATACAATGAAGTATAAAATTAAATGGATTTACTTTGAAATGTACTAAGTTCACAGGATATAGTACAACAATTATTTTTAATGTAAATTATTATTATTATTTATATTTGTGTTTTAATTTTAGATATCAGCCATAGGTTCCCCTGTACTCCCCTCCCACCCCGCCTCCACCTTCCCCGCAAGCCCCTCCCCTCCATTCCCATCTCCTCCAGGGCCAAGACTCCCCTGGGGATTTAATTCAACCTGGTGGATTCAATACAGGCAGGTCCAGTCCCCTCCTTTCAGACTGAGCAAAGTGTCCCTGTGTAAGCCCAAGGTTCCAAACAGCCAGCTCATGCACTAAGGACATGTCCGGGTCCCACTGCCTGGGTTCCTCTGTAGTTAGAGTTTCCTGCCTGGCCCAGTCAGGACAAACCTCTCTTACCCGCCAGTCCCACAGTCACTCAGACCCAACCAAGAAAGCACACAGAAACTTACATTGTTTAGAAACTGTATGGCCATGGCAGGCTTCTTGTTATCTGCTTCTTCTATCTTAAATTAACCCATTTCTGTTAGTCTATACTTTGCCACATGGCTTGTGGCTTACCAGTGTCTTTACATGTCGCTTTTCATGGCGGTGGCTGGCGGTGTCTCTCTCCCCCCTTCTACTTCCCAGAATTCTTTTTTTTTTTTTTTTTTTTTTTTTGCTTATAAACTGTGTGGCTGTGGCAGGCTGTGGATGTGTGTGGATATCGCTCTGTGTAAATAAAGTTCTGATTGGCCAGTGGCCAGGCAGGAAGTATAGGTGGGACAAGAGAGAAGAGAATTCTGGGAAGTAGAAGGGTGGAGAGAGACACCTCCAGCCGCCGCCATGAAAAGCGACATGTAAAGACACTGGTAGGCCACAAGCCATGTGGCAAAGTATAGACTAACAGAAATGGGTTAATTTAAGATAGAAGAAGCAGATAACAAGAAGCCTGCCATGGCCATACAGTTTCTAAACAATGTAAGTTTCTGTGTGCTTTCTTGGTTGGGTCTGAGCGACTGTGGGACTGGCGGGTAAGAGAGATTTGTCCTGACTGGGCCAGGCAGGAAAATTCCTAACTACAAATGGCGTCCAACGTGTTGGCAAGAGTTTCCACCTAAAACCTGAGAAAAAGACTCTAAACGGAGCTAAAAACAGCTTCCTAGTTGTCTCTCTCAAGTTAGCAGCAGCCTACGGGTTTGAGCTACTATGGCGGGTTCCTGGAGTGTGCGTCTGACCTGCAGTGTGGCGGGAATGAAGAGTCTACAAGCGGCACTTTACTTTGCTGCGTGGTAGATTTAGCCTTGCTAGTTTAAAAAAAGAAAAAAAGTTTCTGGGCTATGCACTGCTTTGATAGAACTGCTTCTGATAGTTAATGTACACATGGCTCCAGACCCAGAGCTGGCTGTAAACTGTACCACCGCCATGTTGGGAAGCTGAGGTGGGCGGAGCCAGCAGCCACAGAGGTGTTTCAGTCTTACAAAGATGGATATTACACAGAGAATCTGGTTTGTCTTGTCTTTGGGATTTTTAACTGCAAAAAAGATTTGATTGTAAAAGCTGTTGAGTTAAACAAATATGTAAATTTTAAAGGTACCTTGACTTCGAAATTTGGATATAAAGATATGTTGCTTTGGAAAGAGTCTCTGCTTTTGTTTCCACAGAAAGCCAGAGGCTGTGGATTTGTTCCAGATTAAGATATATCAGGTTTGATCAGCCAAGACCACCTGAAAGGTCTCTGATGACACCATGGCCCAGATGATCTAACATCCACAATGGTTTCAAGACAACTGGCTCAGAGGTTCACCCTAATGGACTACTCCATAATCCTAAAATTTTCTTTGTGTCCCCATAAGATGCAGCGCCCCCCTCCAGCAGGAAGTAGTAAGAAAAACTACACCCACATTCCCAAAATTATCAAGCTGGCTTTGGAGATGGAATTGGCTCACTCCTTCTCTAAACCCAGACATATTGCTAAAAAAAAAGGTTAAGAGATTCTTGTGTCCCAGATCAGAAGAGCCCTCTGGTGTGGGACAGAGAAAAACCAATATTTTTCTTTAAAGCAGGTTGATTATAAATGTGATCTCTTTCTGAAGAAGAAAAGGGGATATGATATAGATATAATAGGATGAAAGGGTAGATTAAGGAAGGAACTTACTTCTAAAGAGCAACAACTTGTTTAAAATGTTTTACATTGGTATAGATTTTAGTCTTTTGATACAAACTTAAAGTTAATTTTGTTATACTATGTATATATTTCTGCTCATGTTTAAGGTATTATGTTTGTATAGCTCATTTAAAATTGTAATGGATAATTAAAAATAGATTAATAATAAATCATCTGTGATAATCATACTCATAGCCATGTTAGTTAAGTCTTCTAGGTATACATAGAGATATTTCAGATAGATAGGTAATCTTCAAACACTTCAAAGGTCTACAGAATATGGCATTTAAAATATTTTTAAAATTTAGAATTTCTGGACAGTGAGACATGTCTGCTCCTGGCAACACCGATTTACTTCAGAGACGAGGATGGGCATTGAAGACACTTCATATCTTATCTTCACCTTGGCAAAAATAGCGATTTGGGCAAGAAATTGTTCTTGCCTGTACTGCTTGATCGACTGGACATGCAGGACCCATAGAAAGGTAACCACTAAACTTTGCTTGACAAAATGGTCCTTCAGGTTCCTGCTTCACAGAGGAAACTGCCAGACATTCTACAGGACACTGAGAGAAGTGACCGAGAGACTCTAGCCCTGTGGGCTGAAGAGAGTTGCCCCAACTTTACAAAGGAATATTAGGTGACTGTCCAGGCTGCCAGCTGTCTCTGTCTACTCTTGCTAGACTCCCGAAAAATGCTTGCATCCTTCTCCCAGATCTCAGGTAATATTATATCCTTCTGAGGTCTTTGATGTGGTTGAAGGCTAGATTGTTATAATTTTCTCAGTTATGATAAAAGATAAGTTAGATATAAAACCTTAGACTCACAAATATAAGATAGATAGGATATCTTCTTTAATATTGTGACTGTAATTCTTGCTTGATAATTGTTTTGTTATATGTAATTGTACTATGTAAAAGTTAAAACCTTCCTTAAAAAAAAGGAGGGGGGGAAGTGCTGTGGATATCGCTCTGTGTAAATAAAGTTCTGATAGGCCAGTGGCCAGGCAGGAAGTATAGGTGGGACAAGAGAGAAGAGAATTCTGGGAAGTAGAAGGGTGGAGAGAGACACCGCCAGCCACCGCCATGAAAAGCGACATGTAAAGACACTGGTAGGCCACAAGCCATGTGGCAAAGTATAGACTAACAGAAATGGGTTAATTTAAGATAGAAGAAGCAGATAACAAGAAGCCTGCCATGGCCATACAGTTTCTAAACAATGTAAGTTTCTGTGTGCTTTCTTGGTTGGGTCTGAGTGACTGTGGGACTGGCGGGTAAGAGAGATTTGTCCTGACTGGGCCAGGCAGAAAAATTCCTAACTACATTCCTCCCAAACAGTTCAAGCTATTCAATTGTCTCACTTATCCAGAGGGCCTGATCCAGTTGGGGTCTCCACAGCTTTTGGTTCATAATTCATGTGTTTCCATTAGTTTGGCTATTTGTCCCTGTGCTTTTCCAATCTTGGTCTCAACAATTCACACTCTTATAGTCCCTCCTCTTTCTCGACAATTGGACTCCTGGAGTTCCACCTGGGGCTGGGCTGAGGATATCTGCATCCACTTCCATCAGTTATTGGATGAGAGTTCCAGCACAACTGTTAGGGTGTTTGGCATCTGATCACCAGACTAGGTCAGTTCAGGCTTTCTCTCAACCATTTCCAGTAGTCTACAGTGGATGTATCATTGTGGATTTCTGGGAACCTCTCTAGCACTTTGCTTCTTCGTGTTCTCATGTGGTCTTCATTTATCACGGTCTGTTAGTCTTTGTTCTCCCTTTCTGTTTATGCTGGAGAGGATGTGGAGCAAGGGGAACTCTACTCAACTGCTGGTAGGAATGCAAGCTTGTACAGCCACTTTGGAAATCAATATGACACTTCCTTAGAAAATTGAGAATCCATCTCCTCCAAGACCCAGCTGTAGCACTCTTGGGCACATACCCAAGGAATGCTCAATCACACCACAAGGGCATTTGCTCAGCTATGTTCATATCAGCATTGTTTGTAATAGCCAGAACCTGGAAACAACCTAGATGCCCTTCAACTGAAGAATGGATAAAGAAAATATGGTACATATACACAATGGAGTACTACTCAGCAGAGAAAAACAATGACATCATGAGGTTTGCAGGCAAATGGATGGATTCTAGAAAAAAATCATCCTGGAGTGAGGTAACCAGAACTCAGAAAGACAAACATAGTATGTATTACACTTATAGGAGGATACTAGATGTAAAACAAAAGATGACTAGACTGCTGCACAACTTCAGGGAGGCTACCTAAAAAAAAGGACCCTAAGAAAGTCACAGGGAATGCCCAAATGACAAAGAAATGGATGAGATCTACATGAACAACCTGGACGACAGTGGGAGTAATGAAGGGCAAGGTTTTGAGGGAAAGAGAGCTTAGGGGAGCCGGAGATCCCAGCTGGATCAAGAATAGTAAAACAATTATTATCTGCATGCTTGTGATGTTCTCAAGATAACTTCCTTGACTTGGAATATACCCAGGCTGTTGGCATTAAAACAAAAGTATTTTCTCCAACAGATCACTTGGAAGCTTCTTTTTACATTCCTAAATTATAATGTTTAAAAACTTTCATCCTGCTAGGTGGTGGTAGCATACACCTTTAATCCCAGCACTCAGGAGGCAGAGCCAGGTGGATCTCTGAATTTGAGGCTAGCCTGGTCTACAAAGCGAGATCCAGGACAGGCACCAAAACTACACAGAGAAACCCTGTCTTGAAAAAAAATGAAAATAAATTTCATCCTACAATTAATTAAGACCAACATGATAGTCAATCATGCTATTCTTTTTTGGAAAAAGAGAAATAAAATCAAAGCAGTGAAGTTTGTTTCAAACCTGTGCTTTCAGAAGTCCTATCAAGTTTGGCTCCATTGCTTCAGATATCAAGAATAGGCAGAATGTCACATTGTAGGGAATCAGAAGGGGTGGGTAGTGACAAAGCTGTTCACCTCTGGGCTGCTAGGTATCAAAGAAACAGAAAGCAAAAATGGAGTCAGGGACAAAATATACTTTTGAAGCTAGCTCCTCGGTGAGTATCATCATCCAATTATGTACCTGCTCTTAAATATTCCAACAATTACCAATAGAATATTACAACATAAATGGCTGAATTCATTGAGATTAGATTGTGCATGATCCAATTGTAGCTCAAAGCCCCACCTCTGAGTACAGCTGCACAACCCAACCCTTAAATAATGAGTCTTTAGGGGCCTTTCAGATCCATGCACCACTTCAAAAACTATCCATATTGCATCTCACATTTTTCTTTTTGCATCATTACCATAATTCATTCATGCAGGCAGTTTTTTTTTTATTTCCCACTGTAGATACACATTTCTTCAAAATTTAATCAATTTTCTTTCTGCGATACCAGGACACGCCTTCTAAATATTGCTGTCTTGTTCTCTACCCACAGCAACTTCTGGAATAGCATAGCTTTTCACTAAATGTTTTTTTTTTTTAATGAATAGAGGAAATTTAACCAAGTTTACAGTTGCTTTGATTATGTTCTGAACCCCTCAGAAGGTTTCTGTTAAAGAATGTGACTTGTCTATTGTTACTCGCCAGCATTAGGTCAGAGAAGTGATGTGATATAATGAAAACAAAAATATGGGAGAGTTTCATAACTCTGGTCTGATTTTTTTCAACTCCCTTGAACCTTTTTGTGTTCAAGGAAGCAGCTTTGTTAACATGCTCCCTTGTGATTCTGAGAAGTGATGAGAAAATCCAAACCACGTTTCACTTTTAATTTAATTATATTGATGGAGTCTTATACTAAGAATAACACTAGCTATCAATCAACTTCACCTACTTCTAGGCACTGGAAAAAAAACTCATCTCAGCTGTTTTTGTTTGGTTGTTTTGTTTTTTTTTTCCACTTTCTTTATCACTGTCTTACTTTGAGTGATTCAGCTTACATCAACCATCTTTACAAAGAGTTGTCTGTATCCATTCCACATTTGCTTTTGGTGTCTAGAGCAACTGGAAGAATTACTTCCATGATGGAGCTCACCATTAAGCTTACTATTGTTCCTATTGTTTTCCTACCAAATGAAACATATTGTGATCAATATCCTCCTTATGAGAGAAAATTAATTCTTAGCCAGTGGAGCATCATGTAGAACCTTTCAAGGAAAGGGGATTAAATGATTTTTTGTGCCAGGCAATCTTAATGGACTAGCCTATCCTCCACACTCTTATTCATCCTGAATACCTGTTTCAAATACAATACAGATTTTTGTTATTGTTGAAATCTTCATACAAAATTATCAATGTATCAAACCCAGTGTTATTTCAACATCATGCTAGAAGATGGTAGTATTGTAAGCTGGCAGTGGTGGCACAAGGCTTTAATCCCAGCACTTGGGAAGCAGAGCCAAGTGATCTCAGTGAGTTTGAGGCCAGCCTGGTCTACAGAGTGAAATCCAGGACAGGCAGCAAAACTACACAGAGAAACTCTGTCTCAAAAGAGAGAGAGAGAGAGAGAGAGAGAGAGAGAGAGAGAGAGAGAGAGAGAAATGGTAGTAATGTACAAGCTGCCTTTTGGTTAGTAGTCTGGCATTGTATAATACATGTACAACTACAATAATTGCTTGAGGAACCATGTAAACTATGATGAACCTTTGTAGTTAATGGTGTAAGAACTTGACCTTGTCAGTAATCTATTACTACTTGAAAGGATGTTGTATTCAACTAAAAGCAAGCATTTTTTCAGCATGTCAAGCAATGTCATGAGTGCTTCATTTGGAACCACTTGTTCAAGGCTACTCTAAAGGATTCTTACCCCCATTTTATAAATTAGAGAGCGGAGACACAGTGAAGTCAAGTCAACTGTTCAGTGTCACATATCTACCAAGCTACCATCTGATGGAACCCAATGGCCTGATACCAAGACAAAAGAGTTTGATAACAAATACAGGAAGTATCTACTACCTAAATACCACACTTGACTACTGCTCTAAAGAATGAACTGTCCACACACTAGAGTTAAGTGAAAGTTCCTGATTGGAAAGTTTCTCATTAAAATAAAAAGCTTTCCACCATGAATCTTGAGATTCCTATGTAGCATCACAATTCTTGAAATGTAACCAGCCAACGTGTTGTTATGTATCAAACCCACTATGAAATGCTGAGCTTATATGAAATGACTTGGGGTGTTTTAGTGGAAGGTTATGTTTAATGCTTCTGTCTAGCACCAAAAGTTCTAGATGTTGCTAATTTTATAAGTTTGCTGTATCACCTAATAGCTCTCAGTATTTTATAGAGCATAAAGAAAGTAAACAAAGCAAAACTTTTACTTCTGAGTAGTTGAAATGTATCGCCATGTTCCCATCCCAGTCTTTATCATAAAATGTCATCTGAACAATTTATTGAACATGCTTCATGTTTGACAAAGATAGTCTAATTTGATATTCACAAAATGATCTGTTGATTTCAGTCAAGGAGACTAAGGTCCATAAAGATAAAATCCTATTTCACCTAAAATCTCACTCCAAAAGTATAGTGGCACTGGTTGGACATCTGGTCTACCCAGTATTATATTTCCTTCCCAACAGAATAGTCATTACACAACTAAGAAAAGAAAACAAATGATAGACAAATGATTACTCATAGCTCTCTAGAGGAACAGAACTGATTAAATGAATACATATATATTTAGTAGTTTGGCTTACATGTTGGGCTCCAGTGGCTGAGAACAGAGTAGTTGCTCAGGCCATAAGGCTGGATCTTTGAGTTGCCTCAATCTGGTGCCCAAGGCCTGAGGGATACCTAGAGAACTGCTAGTTCTCAATCCACATAAAAACATGAAGATACTGGGTTCTGATGTAAGTGAAAGACTAACAACAGAGACTCCAGTAGCAGTGGTAGTGATGGTGTAGATGAACTCAACAGTGAGATGTGAAGGCAAACAGCCAAAAACAAAAACAAAAACAAACAAAAAACAGTGTTTCCATTGTACCTCCTTTTTCTGCCAGCCATCAGAAGGCGCCACCCACATTTAAGGTAACTCTTTCCACTTCAAATAATCCAATCAAGAAAACCCTACACAGGTGTGCCCAGAGGTTAACTCTTAGTTAACTCTAGATTCCGTCAGTTAACAATAATCGATCGCCACAACAGATATCCTGGAAACCTGCATGTGTTTCTGTTAACCAGGGTCCAGTAAGACAAGAACTTAATATACTTAGTTAACTGCACATGGAATTACTTCGGTGAGAGCAATGTAAGTCATGAAAAGTAAGAAGCCAATCTTCAGCTGAGGGATTCAAAACACAAAGTTGAAGCTATTAAACCGAAGAAAGGAGGACCTGAATAGCAGACCCTGAAGATTCCAAAGACCTGGCTGGTGCTCCCTCCAGAGTGGAGAACACTGGGGCTGGTTTTGAGAAGGATGGATAACGTAAAACTGGATTCAGCTGCTGATGTGGGAAGGCTGCATGAATGCATCTGTGAGGAGACAATTCATACCATGTGAAATTCATTATGGTGCTGTCAGACCTAGGCGCTCAGCACCAGCCCTTCACTCCTGTCAAAACTGTGGTATCAATGTTTTTCCTTGTACCTGTACCCCCCTTTTCAGATCTATGCGACCAGCTCCAGCCCTCAGTCAGATGTTTGAGGTCAATACTGTCCCTGCACTCCTCTGCCAGATCTATTAGGGTCAACACAAGCCCTTCTTCCCTCTGTCAGATCTGTAGGATCAGCACCTGCCCTTCTGCAGGTCAATGAGAGACATTCTGGTATGAAATGTAAGTGATAGAAGATTCTCAAACTCAGGGTTTTGTTTTTTTGGGTTTTTTTGTTGTTGTTTTTGTTGTTATTGTTGTTGTTTTTTAAGCATCCTTTTGGCCTTTGGTGCCTCCATCACCTTAACTATGTCCAATCCCTTCCTAATCTTTTACCATCACTAATACCATTTGAGTTTACAAGTAGAAATTGTCAGTAAAGAAATAATATTGGAAAGTTTCTTTTTAAAGCCTGAAGGGGAATGTGAAAAAATAGGTATAGTAACCTGACACGTGATTCCACACACAGCTTCTTATTTCAGACAAAACTGAAGGGGGAGGAGGAAATTGAGAATTAGATTGAGAAAAGACTCACCTCTGTCAAGTCCGTTCTCAGTACTTCTCTCCAGTGCATGAAGTCGGCAGGAAAAATCAATTATTTTCACTATCACCATTGTATTGGCCTCATAAATATTTTATCCTCAGTCCATTTTACTCATTCAATATCTATATTTTAAATTTTTTGCCATTAACAATAGCATTTGTCAGGCACACAAGGAGGAATAATAATCAGTGTGAAGTCTTACGGTTGTTAATAAGAAAAAAAAAGTAGATGCCAAAGCATATAGAACAAATTTGTCTTACCCTCTTTAACCAATCCTGGAATATAGTCTCTAAAACCAAATATGATCAGTAAATACCTATTAAGTTTGTGCCATAGTGCAGGGTTTAGGACACAAAATATACAGCAGAAGAAAATAAATACTTGATTTATAGAGCTTGTCAGTAAGTACAAATAAAAATAAGAATGTGAACAATATATAACAGATGTGGAAAAGACCAAAGGAATTATTTTTTTAAAAAACACTGCATGAAGCTCTATGCCAATAAACTATAAGATCAATATTCTGTGATAATATTAATAAAAACATAAGTTACATGTGGTTTGAAAGTAATTAAAAAGACTTAATCAGAGAACATCCCTTGCATACATGAGGCCCTTTACCCCTGAGGAAACACAAAAAAAAATTAGAAGAAAAGAACAATATTTTAACCATTCATTTTTAATCATAAAGAAATGTTAAAAGCCGGGTGGGTGGTGCTGGTACATGCCTTTAATCCCAGCACTCAGGAGGCAGAGCCAGGTGAATCTCTGTGAGTTCGAGGCCAGCCTGGGCTACCAAGGGAGTTTCCAGGAAAAAGGTGCAAAGCTACAGAGAAACCCTACAAAACATTTAAAGTTATTCCCATATATACACATACCTATTTTATATGCCAGTGCTTGAGTGGGAAGCCATAGTTTGTGATTATTGTCTTCAATGTATAAAGAATGAGAATTAGTTGAATGTGTTCTTTATATAAATACTGGCTTACCTGGAACTCATGATCCTCCTGCCTCTGCCTCCTTCAGAAAATCCTACTGGCATGCCCCACCTGGCTTACCTAACTATCATCATTAAGCCTTCATTCACTAACTGATGGAAGCAGACACAGAGATCTACAGCCAAGCACCAGGCCAAGCTCTGGGAATCCAGTAGAAGATAGAGAAGAGGGATTATATGAACAAGGGAGCATCAAGATCATGATGGAGAAATCTACAGAGACAACTGAACCATTAGGGACATTTATTGAACTTCTTCAAAACCCAGTTCTTCCTAATACATTTTATTTTAAGCCTGAAGCTTCAGCATACATCTATAGAAAATACATGAACATCAAATAAATGAGAGAAATATAATATTGAAAAGAAATGTGAGTGCCTATCCCTATTACCTATTAAAAAACAGCATACAAGTAAATAAGAATGTCACTCGGGAATGAGCTCATCTACAACTTCCCTTGGCATTTCATGTGCTTTTGGTGGCAGGAAAGTCTTGAGAAATACCCAGTAGAGGATGAGCAAAATGAAGTCCTATGTGCAAGCTTGTTTTGCAGCTTCTGTTATTAACTCAATTGAATTGCAAAATATCTATTCTGAACTCTATATTAGATTGTTGTTGAGGGCAGAGGACACTGTCAGAACACTTTGCACATTCCTCAATTCAGCTAAGTCAATTTGACTATGAACTCAGAAAGCAAGTGAATTGGAGATATGATACAGCGGGGTGGGGCATGCTGTTGGCAATCATCCTCTATGTCTGAACATTCTACTCTCCTGTACTGTACATGCTATAAAATGACTTTTGCATGCCTCAGTTTCATATGGCCTTCTTAAGCTCTGAATACATGGATTTTTGCGTTCCTTTATGGCTTGTCTTATATTCACAAGCATTTATTTCAGACTTGATGAAGTATAGGGTAGGGATTTTGTTCTCAGCCTCCATGTACTGGAAACCAGTTGCTTGTTGCATGAAAGTGGATGCATTCTGCTTTCAGAATCCTTACTTCAAAAGTTGCAGGTACAAAGTTCTCTTGAAATCCAGAAATCCACTTCAAGATAGAGAATATGAGTCCAAGTCCATGGGATTTTCAGGGTTGAAGAAAGTGTACTAAGGGCATGGATATGGTTTCACAATGATGAAGTACTTCACCGTAAATTATAGGAGGTGAATAAATTGAAAAGTTCAACTGATGTATAAGTACCATGCTCTAACTAATTGCGCCACTCTTTACCAGGCTTTACTGACTCCCCACGCAAGGCCTTACCTTTTTGGAGGAGAGGATGTAGGGTGGGTTGGGGAAGGTAGGCTAGGAGGGAGCAAGAGAAGGGATAAGAGGGGGATCTTTGGATGGTACGTAAAATGAATAAAAGAGCCAGGGTGGTGGTGGTGCACATCTTTAATCCAGCACTGGCAGAGCCAGACAAGATCTCTGTCAGTTCAAGGCCAGCCTGGTCTACAGAGCAAGATCCAGGACAGGCACCAAAACTACACAGAATCCCCCTCCCCAAAAAATGAATAAAAGATTTCTTAATAAAAAAGTAATAAAATAAAGTTTAAAAAAAGTTCAACTGAGAAGACACAAGAGGGTTGCCCCTAGATTGTGCAACTTTGAACATCATATTATAATATGTAATCAGGGTTTGGGAGATGACTCAGAGGTTAAGAGCACATAGTGCTCTTGCAAAGGACTGAGGACTTGGTTACAAATACCCACATCAGGCAACTTACAACTACTTGTAACTACAGGTCCAGATGATCTGATACCTTTCTTCTGGTTTCCATGGGGCCCCTGTACTTATACACACACACACACACACCACACACACACACACACACACACACACACACACTTAAAAATAAAATAGAATCAGCACTTTGGACATTTTCCTGGAGTCATTAGCCCACTTCCTTTCCTGGGAGTGCCTTCAACATTCTGAATAAGGTGATTTCCACTCCATGTCTAACTTGAAAGGCATAATTTTCTCTTCATCTCATTCTAGTAGCTGGCAGATTTTCACCCTAACCTGTATGATGTTTTTCTCTTAAACACTAAAAAGATCTTTTCTTTATCTTCAAAAAATAGAAATATATTATATAATGGGTCTGTTATATATAAACCATGTGGCTACATAATTTATAATGTTATATGATTTATTTACAAAAGTTACATATAATATATAACATTATATTATAGATAAGATAGATGATAGATGATGGATGGATGGATGGATGGATGGATAGATAGATAGATAGATATGATAGATAGATTAGATAGGCAGATAGATAGGCAGATAGATAGACAGATGCTATAATATTCTCTTTGAAATCATGGTCAACATAACATAATCTTCTCTAACCAAATGTGAATAAATGCTAATATCACACAATCTGATTAAATTTCTGGGTCACAAAACCTAAAACAACATGACTTACATAAGAGTGTAGGTAATCCTCAAGATAGCGGTATGTATTCTGACGTGTTGGAATTTTGGAAGTATGTTTTAAATGGCTTTTAAAATATTTTTTTGTGCATTGCTGAAGAATAGTAGAATAAAATCCTAACAATTCAAAAGATCTGTCTTAAATAAACCAAATGACTATCAGGTGAATGAATCTTGAGTGGATTTACCTGAGTACTGCTAAGCATGTTGATGAAGTTATTAATGAATTTAATATTAAGAGACAATTAAGGACTGTTAAAAGGTGATCTATAATAATGCTAGCTTTCTCAGTATGGTGTCCCTTCTCCAGTGCAGAACGGGAAAAAAATCCTTAAGCGATCATATGTAAACACTCCAATACAATGACAGTTTTGTAAATGTCTTCCTTTTATGAAAAATAGTGATATCATTCTTTAAATCTTCAACTGATTCACTATTAGGGCATAATAATTCCTATGGAGTAATGTGTAACTAAACATATTGACATTTTTGTTTTATACTGACACATTCTTCAAGTAAAAGTTAAACAAATAATACAGGTATTATTTTTGACATATATAAATCTAAGAGATTTTTGAAATAATATTTCTAGCTACGTAGCTGCACAGATTTGGTGATACCAGGGGAGAAGGAGTTCTTTTATAACTAATGGATCTCAAAAGGCATTGTTAAACTTAAAAAATGTATTTCTATTATACACTGATTTTGTGTTTTAACTTGCCTTTGTCTTTCAACTACACTTCATGCAGATAAATATTCCAAGACATAGAAAAAAAACAGCATTTTAAGGTTTATAGATTCCAGAAGAGGGTTTCCAGGTGAAGATCTTGTCCCATAAGTGTGAGGACTTGGGTTCACATGCCCAGAACCCATAAGTTCACCCACATCTGTAATCCAAGTGCTCCTAAGTCAGGACAGGAAGGAGAAACAGGCAAGTCTGTGGAAGCTCACAGGCCAGCAAGCCATCAGTACATAGTAGCAAACAAGGGACTATTCTCTGGACTACACATATTCACCATGGCACTCATGCTTCCACATTTACAACACACATACATGAGCACGCACACACACATGTGTGCACACAACATACACAACAGGTGCACATGCACAGACTGAAGAAAATAAGAATTCTAGCAAACACTGAAGACTCATGGTGTGTCTCCACCCAACAAGCCTTCACTGTTTATCAACCATGCTTCCAAGTATATGCCCACTCTTCTGTGAATTGGGATAAAAGGTGCTGTTTTTGAAAATTTGATAGTTTTTATTTTTCAAACAGTCTTGCCCCCACCCTTTTCTAGCATCATGGGTAAGTGCAAAGCCTAATTTAAATCCAATCTTTTGTAACACAGTTCATATTTGTACCTATGCTTCTTAGTAAGCCAAGAATGTGAATTTTTTTTTCAGAGTTAAATATTTTTAAGAAAACCTGTGGGATGGTGAGATGTCTCTGTGGGTAATGGTTCTTACCACTCAAAACCAGTGACCTGAATTAATTTCAATACCCATGGACCCATGTAAGGAGACAATGGGTTTAACAAACTATTTCCCTGACCTCCACATTAATGTATACACCCAATGTATACATGTATATACTTGTATATACATGTATACACACATGGTACAGGAACACATACAATAATAGTAAATATTTTATGGAAAATAACTCCTTAGGAGAATTCATGAATTGCCACACCAATTGCTGACAGAGTTCCTCCCCCTGTATGAAAGCAACACATTCCACACTAGCAAGTTATGCAGCCCCCATCATCAGAAGCATAATAGAGAACACAGGTAGAGTGTAGTAGCTTGGGTCCCAATATCCTCTTTCTGCTTTTCCACCAAACAGTCTAGATTATTTCCTGTGGGGAAAAATATAATTTTTCATTTCACTTTTGTTTCTAATCCAGGGTTGGCATTCTGTCTGTAAAATATAATAAACATATTATGCATTTCCAAATTCCTATCACACCTCTGAAAGTTTTCCTTCACATTCTCTATGCAGAAGAAAAACCATTTAGGTATCAATATTCATCTAAATACTATACCTGGATTGGCGATGAGCTAGGTAATTCCATTTCCCAGCCTTCTACAACGTGCTATAGTAAGACCTCAGGAAAGATTTATTGACTGTGATGCAGACTGAAGATATGTGTTCTTCATTCTTCCATGCCCCATTTCATTCCTTCAATTTAGAAG
>NW_023413702.1:0-4225 GCF_903995425.1 Onychomys torridus | reverse complement strand
CCTCTTGCAAAAGGATTTTGTAGGATAATGACATCTGCCCTTCACTGAAAACATCTTATACCTCCAACCAGATAAATATGAAAAATCCCAAGTTCCTTATGTTTTATATTTTTGTACTGTTTTGTTTTTGAGACAGGATCTCTCTATAGAGCCATGACAGTCCTGGAATTACCTAAGTAGACCAAGTGGCCTTGAACATACAAATATCTACCTGCCTGCCTCCCAAGTCCTGGGATCAACGGCACGTGTCCCCTGGCACGATCTGTACGTTTTAACCATATGTAGTTTATGTCTTGATACAAATGCAAGGGAAATGATGAAACACCAATTCATGTTCTCTGGATGAGTACGTGAAGGAATGAAAGCCTGACCCGCATCTTCAAAGACGATAAGAAAGGCATTGCAGCATGGTGGGGATCAGTTTTACAGCAGTGTTCTTAATGCTCTTGGTATTCTGACGATGCGCAAAGAATTGCCAGTGTACCTCCGTCACTTAATATCACTACCTTTGCTACTTAGTCATCTGAGTGGCACTTCAGTAAAGAAAGTGATGAGCAGTAAAAATAGGTGACGCGTACCTTATGGAGCTGACATTTAATTCACTGTGAGGGATATATTGAGCCTTTTCAGAACTGGAAGGCTTGGCTAATGCCCTTCCCCATGTGTTTTTTAATCCCTTGGTGCTTTCTGGGGTGTGCATCCAAATTAATTATTCAGACTCTTGAGGAGAGTGGAGATGTTGGCACTGGTGCTTACAAACAGCATCAGAAACCACCCAACACGTGATTGCCCACGCAACCCAGAGTGAAGTAGTGCTAATTGCCGGGCGGTGCAGCCAAGGGACGTGCCTCTCCCATCCTACCCCAGGTGGAGTTCGTGGCTAAGCAGCCACTCACTCTGCCAGGCAGACACAGGTCAAGAGCAGCCACCAACTTCAGCAGGTGACCCATGGCAGCTGCAGAGGCATTGCAGAAACCCGACCAGGGACGCTGTTCCCGGGATGTCCAGTAGGCGTCGCTGCCCCGCAGCCGGGGCCGGGAGTCGAGCTGGAGGTACCTGAGGCTCCCGAGGTCGCTACACCTGGGCTTGCAGCCCCGGCCGCGCGGGGGCGCTGTGGAGCGACCCGGCCGTGCTCCGCGGAGCTCCCGCCGCCCAACCTCCTTAGGTCCTTGTCTTTTAACCCTCCTCCATCCCACGCACGGGCGACAAGGGGGCGGGGTCCGGCAGCACGCAGGGAAAGGCGGGCGAGCTGGCGCCCAGGTGAGTTCTTCCACCGCGGCTGGGGGCCGGGGAGGACAGCGTCGGAGCATCTGGCAGAAGAGGCACAGGAGGAGATGCCGCTGTCGCCACCATCTCAGGGCGGACCCAGGGAGGACAGCCCGTCCAAGGCCACCAAGAAGCACTCCACCTTCCACATCTGGCGCTCCAAGAAGAAGCAGTCTCCGCCGTCCAGTTGTGGGGTGTTCGTCCCGCACCCGCCCGGTGAGACCCGGTAAGCGCTGCGTGTACGGATCCCCCCGCCCCGTGCCCACTCTCTGCCCCAAGGCTCACCGGGGTTTGCATGGCTTGGCTCGCCCTGAAACTGTGCCTGGGGTCCAGGCCCCTCAGCTCTGGCTCAGTCCAAGCTCCAGAGCCTCATGCATGGGCCCTTCGTTTTTACTTTCTTCAGTAATCCCCACTGGCAGTTGTGAAAAGCAGGAGGGGGTGCAGTGAAGGGCTGGCATCAAAATAAATGCCTCTAGGAACGCCTTGGAGCTCTGCAAGTGTTTTGTTTTTAGTGCCTTAATTGTAAAGACTCCCATGTTCATGGATATTAGTCTCCATTATCCTCACAAGATCCAAGGGAGGAGAAAGTGGTGGGCATAGTTGACTCTATTAAATGGACAGAGAAACAGAGACCCAGGGGTAAATGTCCCAGTAGAATCAGTGACAAACCAGGGAGGACCTAGGTCTTAAAATATAGGGCTTGAGACTACACCTCAGTGACAGGGTGCTGGCCTAGCTTGAGACTACACCTCAGTGATAGGGTGCTGGCCTAGCTTGAGACTACACCTCAGTGACAGGGTGCTGGCCTAGCTTGAGACTACACCTCAGAGATAGGGTGCTGGCCTAGCTTGGGCCAGTCCGGAGGTTCACCTTCAACACCGAAAAAGTAAAGGGTAATAATAGCTATTGCACTTTTAAATTATACTTTGATTTTGTGTTGGTTTATTGTAAATGTGTAACTATTCAGTTATCCTATCAGAATTGATGGTTGAGTGAATGGAATCCCAATTCTGTTTCCTGTCTATCAAAATGTAACGTCACATGACTTCTGGTACTTTAATCAAAAGAAAACACATCTGGTACTGAAACGGCAAATAGAAGATTTTCCTTCTGGAGCTTCCACGGTTGTCAGGCCAGTGAGGAAGTGCTTTGTTCTTTCCTTCAGAGCTAGGATGAACTCTATACTAACAAAAGCTCTGAAAAATAAATGTGCTCCTCTGTCCTTGCAATATTTTCCTAGTCAGGGCATCTTTACAAATATTTCATATACAGCTGGGAGAAAGTTCTCGAAGTTTAAAGAGCCTGGCCAAACTTCTGGTCAGTGTCTTTCCACTGTGCCCAGGTTTTACCATATACTTTATTATGGTTATTGTTTTTATTGCTATTATTAGGGTCTCACTGTATAGTCTGAGCACTGGGAATTCTGGCTATGGCACCATCATACCTTCCTCTCATAGACCTCATAATCTCTAGATTAGTTTAATACTTAATACAATGCAAGTGCTGTATGACAGGTTGTTACATGTCTTACTTTAGAAATAATGTCAAGAAAGAATTGCTGTGTATGTACAGGACAGATATAATATTTTTACTAGTATTTCCTTTTGTTTTATTTTAATTTAATATTTATTTTCTATTACTGTGTATGTGTGTGCATATGAGTGTACTGCATAGATACCCCAGGGCAATGGGTCCTTTGGAGCTGGTGTTACAGCCACTGTGAGCTGCCAGATTAGATGTTCAGCATAAAGAATGTGGGTTCTTTGCATCCTTAACCAAGGAACCATTTCTACAAGCCCCTCTCTTGTATTTTCAGTCCATGCTTGAGATATGGAGGCCAATTGTATCAGAAAACAAACCAAACTTCTCTCTCTCTGCTCCCCCCCACACACACACACAAACAGGGTTTGGTGTCTCCCACAATGCAGGTATCCAGTGGGCTGTCCTGAAATCCTCTTCCCTCTCCTTCTCAGGATAAGGGAGACTATTGTTTCAAAGGTGAACTTAAAACTAGCATAAGCAAAGATGTAGAGAAAAGATGGGGAAATACCATAGGATGGAGTAAGTGCTTCTTTTCCTACAAGAGCTGACCATCGCAAACACGCCTGAAAGTCCTAGATATCTATATCTGTGGCTCTAGTGAGAACATCCTAAGAGCCAGTTGTCTCTTTACCTAAAATAGGTTGAATGTGGCTGCCTCTCATCCTACAGTTCACTCTTCAAGTGTTTTCCACCTTGACTTTGGCAAGCATGCTAATTCTGTGCTGTTTTCATAGAAAAAAACTACTGCCTTCTGGGGTCAAAGCACCTCCCAGGCCACATGTTATCGTCATCAGAAGGCCAGCAGTGTGTGGCCAGAGTGCCCTTCAGCAGGCCTTAGTGCATCGGTTCTCAACCTGTGAGTCATGACCCCTTTGGGGGTCAAACTACCCCTTCACAGGGGTCAAATATCAGATACCCTGCATATCAGCTGTTTATATTATGATTTGCTACATAACAGCAAAATTACAGTTATGAAGTAGCAAAGAAATAATTTTATAGTATGAGGTCACCACAATATAAGGAACTGTATTAAAGGGTCACAGCATTAGGAATGTGACAACCACAGGCTTAGTGGGTACAATCCTTTGTCTCATTTTAATTGATACTCTGTTGTGTCAGGAGTTTATTCAGTGTCTGGATTCTCTGGATTTAAATCCCTGCTGCTGTGACACTCAGTTATGTCATCCTGGCGAGTTACTCACCACGTGTGCCACAGTAGCCTCGTTCAGAAAAGAGATCAACAGTTAGTTGTACCAGAAAACAGATAAATGCATGTCAAGTGCATCGGAAGTGACTGGCACGTAGTGAGTGCTCAATAATGGCTGTTATTTTAAGTTTTAAATTTTCTTTTACACTTTTCTTTCTTTAAAAAACAACAACAACAACAACTTTTTTTTAAAGCTGGGTGTGGTAGCAC
>NW_023413701.1:0-25583 GCF_903995425.1 Onychomys torridus | reverse complement strand
TGAGATAGAGACAAGCCATTCCCTGCACAACATTCAACCTGTATGATTCTGGAAGAGGGCAGTTCCTTATCATAAAGCACTTTGAGTTGTTTGAGTAGTCAGATACCATAAGTTTATACACCAAATCTTTTCTCCTATATTTGTGGCTAGTTGATCTCTGTAACTGTATTCTCCTTTTGTTTTGGGATTGCCTGTTGGCTCTCAGCACTGAGGTCTGTGGATCTGCATGAGACTGGAAAATTGCAACAACAGCTCGCTGTGGACTTGGAAGACAAAATCAACATCCAGTGGAAAAAACATGGTTACCCCCTTATTGGTCATTGGTCTACTCTGTCAAAGAGATGGAATATATTGCACGGATAATTGACAGAACTGGAGGAGAGAAAAACACAGTCATTGTCATTTCTCTGGGTCAACATTTCAGACCTTTCCCCATTGACCTTTTCATCCGAAGAGCCCTCAATGTCCACAAGGCTCTTCAGCGTCTTCTCCTGAGAAGCCCAGACACTATGGTTGTCCTCAAAACAGAAAACATCAGAGAGATGACAGTGACGTGGAAAGATTTAGTGACTTCAATGGTTACACCCAGTACCTTGCCTTAAAAGATATTTTCCAGGATCTCAATGTGGGTGTCATTGATGCCTGGGATATGACAATTGCATATGGTACAAATGATGTCCATCCACCACAGCATGTGGTTGGAAGTCAAATTAATATATTCTTAAATTATATTTGCTAGCAAACACATACCTCTGAAAGTCACTCATTGAAGTTCAAAGATGCAGTGAATTCTGCTGGCGTGTCAGGTACTAGGATGTCCCAGTTAGCTCAAGGACATAGTCTGCACTGTGGTCCATGTGATCCACCCAGTTCAGCCTGAGTAGGCCCTAGACTGGGCTTCTGCTTCAAGTTGAATCTCAAAAGAATCAATAGATGGTCCTCCCTTTTCTGATCAGAGCCATGCTGTTCTTCACCAATTAGAAGTTAGGATTCCCTTGGGTGAGCCTTCTCCCTGTTGCTCTGAGTCCAGGAAAATGAAGTAATTTTGTATACATTTTAAAGGTCTTTTATTCAATCTGTAAATGTTTTTGTTGAGACTTTTTACAACCATGTTCATAAGGGAAATTGTTCTCTACTTTGTCTTGGTTGTGTCTCAAAGTTTGACATGGGACAATACAACTTCAGAGTAGTTTGATATATTCTTCTGTTTGGATTGGTAGTGGAGTCTGAGAAGTGTTGATTAGGTTTTCAAAAGTGTATAGTATTCAGTAGTGAATCTATCCAGGTCTGAACTTCTCTTTGGACAGAGACCCTTTAATTATTGTTTCAATCTCATTGTTTATTATGGGTCTGTTTAAATTGTTTCTAATTCCTAGGTTTAGTTTTGATATACATTTAGAAATTCCCAGCCTTTTGGAATATAAGATTTTGGACCAACCAAAGCATAATATGCATGAAAACATGTGGGGGAGCAGCCCCCACCTTTTTCAGGCTTCCTACTTGGAGGAGAGCAGAATATTAATAATAGTTTAAGTGATAGACATAGAGGAGAGGATGGAGAGAAACACAGGATAGCTTTAGGAGGACTTGGGTCAATATCTAGCAGCCCAGAACTTTTTTCAAAAAGGCTTTTTATAACAATGCCACTGGGGTGAGTCAAAATACCTCCCTCTTGCTAGATACAGCCAAGTGTAGACCCTTCATAATCCCTAGTACTCAGGCTTGTGGTCCAATCATCTTATGCAGTCCTGCTGGGTAAATCAAGCTCAGATTTCACTAGGAAACTAGAAACACTACTATGAAACCTAATGTTTTATAATTTAGAACAATATAAAAAAATTTAAATGAAAAACATAATAAAACAGGAATGAATAATGAAAAATATATTAGTGATTTTTTACTCTTATATATTAAACACAAATTTATACTTTGCTCTTTATAAATATATTATAAATTATATATTTTTGTTTGTTTGCTTTCTGGGTTTTTTGTTTTTGTTTTTGTTTTTTTAGATAGGGTTTCTCTATATAGCCCACACTCTCCTGGAACTCCCTCTGTAGACCAGGCTGGCCTTGAACGGAGAGACTGCCAGCCTCTGCCTCCTGAGTGCTGAAATTAAAGGACTATGCCACCATTGCCCACCTTTATCTTTTGAATTTCTTTATTATCTTTATTTATTAGGAGGGGATATATGCTACAGTGCACATTGGGGGTCAGAGAACAATATTTAAAAGTCAATTCTTTCCTTCTACAATTTGGGTCCCAATGATTGAACTCAGGTTATCAGGCTTAGTAGCAAGTGCCTTTACCTACCCAGCCATCTCACTGACCCTAAATTATTCCTTTTAGAAAGAATAAACATGCTTAAAGGGATGGCTCAGACATTCAGAGCACTTGTTGCTCTCCCAAAGGGCCCAGATTTGATTCCCAACACACATATGGTGTTTCACATTTCCTGGGGACCCAACACTGTCTTCTGGCTTCCACAGGCAACAGGCATACACATGATACACAGACATATATGCATACAAAACACCAACCCACATAAAAAAAAACTGTATTTTCTTTTTTAATTATTCTTAATTAGATTTATTCATTTATTTTACATCCTGACAGAAGTTTCCTCTCCTTTCTCTCCTCCCATTCCCTCCTGCCACCTATCCCCTCCCTTCTCACACACACACACACACACACACACCACACACACACACATACACATACACACACACACACACACACACGCACACACATCACACACACACACACACACACACACACACACACACACACACACATCTACTCGTCCTCTGTTTCTGTTCAGAAAGGAACAGGCCTCCCATTAGGTGTCAAGAAAACATAATATGTCACATTGATGTAGGACTGAGCTCCTCCCCTTGTATTAAGGCTGGGCAAGGCGACCCAGTGTGAGAATGCATTCCTGGAAGCAGCCAAAGCTTTAGAGACAGGCCCTGCTCCCACCACTAAGAGTCCCACAAGTAGGTCAAGCTCCACAACTGTCACACAGTAGAGGGCCTGGGTCAGTCCCATGCAGGCTCCCTAGCTGTTGGTCCAGAGACTGTGAGCTCCTATGAGCCCAGTTTAGATGTTTCTGTGGGGTTCCTTGGGATGGTCTTGACCCTTGTGGCTTCTACAATCCTTCCTTCTCTTCAACAGGATTCTCTCAGCTGAGCCCAGTACTTGGCTGTGGATCTCTGCATCTGTTTCCATCAGTGACTGGATGAAGGCTCTCTGATGACCATTTGGGGTAGTCACCAATCTGATTACAGGAGATGGCCAGTTCAGGCTACATATCCAATAATGCTAGGATTCTCAGCTGGGGTCGCCCTTGTAGATTTGTAGGAATTTCTCTTGCACCAAGTTCTTACTTGACCACAAAATACACTCCTTATCAAGACATCTCTTTCATTACTCTCTCTGCCTCCACCCACAACCCAATCCCTCTTTTTCCTATCTACCAGGTCCCCAGTCTACCCAGGAATCACTTCTATTTCCCCTTCCCAGGGAAACTTATGTGTCCCCATTCCCCATTTGGGCCCTCCTTGTTACCTAGCTTCTCGGGCTGTGGATTGTAGCATAAATATTTTAAAAATCCAACTATTTTGCTTGTATTCAACAGTTATATCAAGGTGTCATATCAACTTGGTGGTGTACTTATAAAACAATGCTTCAAATAAAGAGTCTCATTTCCTTTTCTATCATTAACTACTGACTCTAGGTGATTTTTACATGTTAGGCTATCCCCCTACAGTCAAAAAAGAGCAGAAAACCAAACGAGGCTCCAGGATCTCAAAAGTCCTCTGACTGTCCTATCCTGTGGAACTGCTCTCTGTGAGATTCCAGCTGAAACTGTAGTCTCATCAGAAACTGTTGTGGCCATGTCGTGCCCCCACCCCCAGCAAGACCACCACTGAGCTGATATCCAATGCAAAACACACAGTGATTTGTAGTTGGAGAGCTTTTCTCCAGGTCCCCAGCAGTCCGGTAGCCCACTTATAAAATGAACACACAGACGCTTATATTATTTAAACTGTTTGGCCATTAGCTCAGGCCTACCTTTGTCTTACTAGCTCTTACTCTTATATTTAGCCCATTTCTATTGATCTATTCTTTGCCACGTGACTCCTGGCTTACCAGTACCTTACATCTCACTTGTCATGGCGGCAGCTGGCAGCATCTCTCTACCCAGCCTTCCACTTCCACAATTCTCCTCCTCCTTGTCCCGCCTACCCTATCCTTCCTGCCTGGTTACTGGCCAATCAGCACTTTATTTATTTTAACCAACCAGAGCAACACATTTGACATACAGAACATCCCACAACAGTGATTTTTTGGTAACGAGCAAGCCTGGCTTGGGCTTGGTCCACATCCTACATCCCACACGTGGGTAGAAGAGGATGGCCGTGCTTTCACAACAAGGTGTTTTTAAAGGGAAAAACTATAAACAGGGTGGTACAAACCTGGGTGTCATATGATTGGATGAGGGTGTGTAACCTTTGAATTTACTAGTTGGTGGTTACAGTTATCATTTTGGGGGCAGGCCTGGACAAGTCCAGGCTTTGTCCTTTGAGTTGCCATGGGGGCTGGCTGGCCTTGCACCAACTGACTGTGGGAGCTGACTCAGTGGCCCAACTCTGTCCTCGAGCTGCCATGGGAACTGGGCTGGCCTAGCCATCATACTGACTCATGCACGTAAGCTCTAAGTTGGTGAGGGGTCCAGACAGTAAACAACTGGCTGAACTTGAGCAGTCAGAGTACAATGCAGAAAGGGAGCTACTGCAAGGACTATGTCATAGCCCTCCCAGAAACTGCTTGCTCAAGTCTCAGGAAACTGAAATTGAGGCCTGATCTCTGAAAGAAGACTGAACAGCCTCTTATGGGCTTCTGCTTGGTCCTTCAAAACAGAAGGTAACAGAATGAAACACAGTGAGCTGGAGTTCAGAGACTTTGGTCCTGTTACAAGCCATATTTGTAGACTTTGCATAAGTCAGGTCAACTTCTTAGGCTGTGATTTCCAAAATGAAGGAATTAGTCTAAAGATTCACAACCACAAAACTTTGTTCTAGGTAGCTGTTATAATCCTCAGGACACTGTCTAGAAGACACAGGAACCAGGAGAGGCATCTGATAGGTGCAGTACAAGTACCATTTTACCTTCTCAACCAAAGTATCAGTTACTTTACCTGTGTGTGTCAGCCTTCTGGGTGACCCTTGGTTGAAAAGGTAATTTGATACCTTGATACACTTTCAAAGCCATTTTGAGTACTTACAATCAACAACATTGATTAGCATCACCTACACTTATACGTTAACATTTTTAACTGTTCATTTCAGTAGTTGAATTAGGCAATGAAATTTTCATCAAGGCCTTCAGCACTATATTCTTCTTTAACTCTGCCCTATTCACTGAATCTCAGAATCCACAGAACCCTGACCTCCTCTCACCTCAGCTGGAAGGAAACCAGTACAGCAGAACACTTTACATCTGTATCCTGTGTCCTTAGGGGTGATACATTCTCTCTACATCTGCCTGGGACTCATTGTTCACAGTCCAGTGTCTAGTGTACATTCAGGGGCCAAAAACAATTATTCATGCCCTACCATGTTCAGACACTGTGCTAATCTTTAGAGAAATTCTGAGGAATGGAGAGATGCTCAGCAGTTAATAGTACTAACTGATCTTGCAGAAGACCTGGTTCAGCTCCCAACACTCACATCAGGTCACTCACAACTGCCTGTAACTCTTAGTGATCTGACACCCTCTTCTAAGGATGCCTGGATACCCATGGTGCAACAAAACTCATGTAGACGCACACACGTATACATAAATAAAGTGTTTTTACTTTTTAGCAAAAAAAAAAAAAAACTTGAAATATACATCATCAGACTTTACCAACTAATGAAGGAACAGGGTAACTAACAAAAAACTATAAAACATTATGTAATGATTAAAAACAAAGTACTATGTCATGCCTGAGTGCATGACCCCACTCTTCAGTATCTAACTGGAACCAATTGGACTCAGAGAGTTAAAAAAAATAAAAGACAGAAATCTAGGAAAGGGTGGGTGAATTGGGGAGAATTAGGGAAAAAGTGGAGGTAAATATGACCAGAACACATGTATCCATCTATGAATTAATAAAAATAGTACTGTGTTAAAGTATATTGTGGAATAGTGTGACAGAGTGTTATGTGGCATTGACTAATGAGTTAGTGTCTTAGAGAAGATTTCAAGTAGTACTCCTTGGTACCTAACTTTTGTAGCTACTACACAGGCTACTGGGGAAATTTGTCGCCAGTAGTTCTACCTGGATAAAGACCCTGCCACACTCTCACCCTGCTGGTTAAGAACTGCTCACCGGTGAAGTCATGGTACGACTCTGATGGGTAGCCCAGGCAGCTTGCTCAGACTTACTCCACAAGAAGGAACTTCGGATACTTTGAGCCAAGGCAAAGACCTGTGGCTAGGGAGAGCTGAGGACCCCATGAAGGAGCAAAGAGGCTCAGTGACATCCTCTCAACTCTACTCCATCTTCAGGATCCTAACTGGAGGTTTAGGTTAAACAGAGGGCAGAAAAGTATACAGAGTAAGCAATGCCAGTCAAGATAGGGTCCCACCCACCCTCATGTGGGCTTCAGTGTCTCATCAATGTGGCCTGATGAGTTGTCAGAACTGGGTGAAACAGTTTTCTGGAAGAACTGTCTTCCTCAGGATGGTACTATCTTCTCTTATTCCAGCATGTGGTTCCTGGAAAACTCCAATTTCTTGGGAACATTTGTTGTAATAGTCTGACAGCTAAAAGGAAAAAGAAAAGGCACAGAGTCCTTTAAAATGCCTGCATATTCCTGCCAGGATCCTTACAAAATTGCCTTTGAAGATGCTGTTCATACCCAGAGATTGCTAGTGCCATTAGCATGCAGCATGGAGGGAAACCTCATTTCTGCAGAGAGTGGTGGTCACTGCAGACACTCCTCCAGTCAAGCTGGTTATGACTGGTGACTGTTAAAGTGACCTAACACACAGTCAAAAATGGAAGAAAATAATCAGAAGTCTGTGTCATCACCTCCAAGACTAAGAACCATTGCAGGAGAGGAATGAACTAGTCACTACTGGGGCCTGGAGGTCCTTCTGCCAACAACCTGTAGCAGACCAAACAGGAACAGAGGTTGATGAGGAGGATGGTTTCATTCAAGCCCAACTGGGCAGGTGAGGTAGAAGTTATCTGTCTTGCAGAAAAGTGTTTCCACTTTCAAAAAGGAATATCATCTCAGGAGGTTTTAGGGGATGGTGGGAGGAAGATTCCTGCACTTGGAGAGGTTGAGTCCTTGCTTTGAGAAGTTCTTTTTTTCTTTAATTTTTAAGATTATAATATAATATAATATAATATAATATAATATAATATAATATAATATATCAGTTTAAATATTAAGGCATCTCCATGTAGTTAAAAGGGAGGTTTCCTTTGTGGGTAACTTACAAGGGAAGGGATAGGTAACAGGGTCTGAGAAAGGTATAGCACAGTCCAATGGTGTTCTCTGGAGCATTTTGCTTGGTCCACCTCCAGCATCCAGGATTCAGGAACCAAGAGAGCTGGCCCATCTGATCTCAGGTCTTCAAGAGTCTCAGCTCAGCCTTGTAAGTGTGACAGTTACCAAAGCCTCAAAGCAGGTGGTACTTCTAGGTCAAAGCTGGACCAGCTACCCACTACAATAATACATTGTTTCTCCTTTCTTTTCTTCCCTCCAGACTGTCCCATATATTCCTCTTTTTCAAATTTATGGCTTCCTTTTTTTTTATTAAGTGCTGTTATATTCCTAAATATAACCTGCTCAGTCTATACAATGTTGTATTTTGTATTTGCATAACAGTCTATACAATGTTGCATATGCATATTTTCAGGACTGACCATTTGGTATTCGATAACCAATTGGCTGGTCTTCCCTGAGGAAGACCATTTTCCCTACTCCCAGCATTTCTCAGTTGCCTGTGCTTCTTTCTGTGGGGCTGAGGCCTCCTGGTATTTCCCCATCCACTGTGGCATGGCCATTGGTGTCTTCCTTGTTCAGGTCACAATTATATTGGTAAGATGTGTGAGTGTAGCTTTTGACATTACCAGGAGACACAATCTCAGAGCAGACTCCCTGATCCTGGCTCTCACAATCTTTCTATATATTCTCCTCTTCTACAGTGTTCCATGAGCCTTAGTTAGGGGGAGCTGTTTCTTAGATGTTTCCCCTGGGACTGGGCTCTACAACTCTACAACTCTGCATTTTGACTGCTTGCGGTTTTCTCTAATGGTCACTATCTCTTGCAAAGAGAAGTTTCCTTGATGAGGAGTGAAAGCTACCATTATCTGTGGGTAGGACAAATGTTTATAGATTGTTGTTAGGGATGATGCTGCTTTAGTAAAGCTGTGTTTATAGGTTCTCCTCCAAGATCCATGACTTCACCAGCACTGAGTAATCAGCTAGGTTTCTAGTATCAGGCATGGTGTTTCCCTCTTGTTGAGTGAGTTTTCAGTCCAGATGGAAAGCTGTTGGTTACTGACAAGGTATGTGTGGCTCTACTGCATACTTAGGGTTATTGAACCATGCTGGTTGTTGTTGTGGTTCATAGACATCAATAGGGTAGGACTGTTAGTTGCTTCCCTCCTTTGGAAGGTTGCAAAGCATCTCTAGTACTATAAAAGCTGGTCCTCAAGGAGGTCAGTTCCTGCTCAGGGGCCTCTGGTTCTGAACTGCATGGTGTCTTCAGCAGTAGGGACTTACCTTCTACTTCTGGGGAGTAACCAAGGGCGACAGCAATAGGCTGTATGTTTTGGGAGTCTCTTGGACTCCCTGACCAACAGCTCAAAACAGGGCTCCTAGAATCAGGGTTTTTGTTAGATGGTCTTTGGCTTTTGGAGGGAGCATTGGTAGCCCAATTTAGAAAGTTTAATTTAAACTCTATATGCATATTTATATACAAAATTATGTGTATTATAGGGTTATTTTGATAAATAATTAATAGCATGATTACTTTTTTATTAAGAATTTTTTTATTTATTTTATATATCAATCACAGATTCCCCTCTTCCTTCCTCCCTTCCCTCCCCACTAGCCTTCTCCCCCAACCCATCCCCCATACCCTCTTCCAAAAGTGTAAGGCCTCCCATGGGGAGTCAGCAGAGCCTGGTACATTCAGTGGAGGCAGGTCCAAGCCGTTCCCCCTGCCTCAATGCTGTGTTAAGGTGTCCCACCATAGGTGGTGGGCTCCAAAAAGCCAGCTCATGTACCAGGGATGGAGCTTGATCCTATTGCCAGGGGGCCTCTTAAGCAGATCAAGCTACACAACTGTCTCACTGATGCATAGGGCCTAGTCCAATGCCATGGAGGCTCCACGGCTGTTGATTTGAAGTTCATTTCCCACTAGCTTGGTATGGTTGTCTCTGTAGGTTTCTCCATCATAATCTTGATGACCCTTGCTCATAGAATCCTTCTTCCCTTCCTTCAACTGGACTCCTTGAGCTCGTCCTGGTGCTCGGCTGTGGTTCTCTGCATCTGCTTCCATCAGTCACTGGATGAAGGCTCTATGATGACAGGATATGCACCAATCTGATTACTGGGGTAAGCCAGCTCAGGCACCCTCTCCACTATTGTTAGTAGTCTAAACTGGGGTCATCCTTGTGGATTCCTGGGAACTTCTCTAGTACCAGGTTTCTCCCTATCCCCATAATGTCTGCCTCTATCAAAGTATCTCTTTCATTGCTCTTCCACTCCATCCATGTTGTAGCTGGACTATCCGATTTACTTATGTTCTCATCTCCCATCCCCTACTGCCCCCCCCCCAGGTTATTCATGGAGATCTCATCTATTTCGAATTCCCAGAGCGATCCATGCATCTCTCTAGGGGTCTTCTTGTTAGCTAGCTTCTCTGGAGCTGTGGGTTGTAGTCCGCTTATCATTTGTTTTACATGTAGTATCCACTTATGAGTGAGTCTATACCATGTTTGTCTTTCTGAGTCTGGGTTACCTCCTTCAGGATGACATTTTCTAGTTCCATCCATTTGCCTGCAAATTTCATGATATCATTGCTTTTTACTGCTGAGTAGTATTCCATTGTGTACATGCATTACATTTTCTTTATCCATTCTTTGGTTGAGGGGCATCTAGGTTGTTTCTAGGTACTGGCTATTACAAATAATGCTAATAGCATGATTTGTTAGAACTTGCTCAGATGTCTTTATTGTTATTTCACTCCCCTCCTTCTTCTGTATTTACTCCTTAAGAGTCCAGATGTTTATCACTCAAGCACAAACTCTGGTCCAGATAGGGCCTAGTGACTGCTGAACAAATCTGATAACACTAGATAAAGCCTGAGAGGAATACCTTTGGGACAAAACAAAGCCAGCAGAGTGCAGAAGGAAAAATTCAGGAAGAGGGTTAAAGGCACTGTTCACTCAAGCTCTGCTGGCAAGGCTCTCTCTAGTCCCTAACAAAACAATATATAAACAGAAAAGGGAAAAATAAAAAGTATTCATTCTTGAAGTGGACCCAGAGTCTTGTTTCTCTGTCTACTATTCCCCTCCTTTCTAGGTCCCTGTGCTGCTCAAGGCTGCACTGGCCATGGAATTTTTCTCCCTGCCCCTTCTTTAAAGACACATTACCTGGATCAGATTCTTCTAGCAGCCCTTTGAACGATGAATAGGACAGAATGTTTTGTTGAAATTCTCCTTCAACTCAGACCTTCTCTGTGTCCCTGTGGGAGCTGGGAGTGAGTTAGACCCTCTCTAGGCTGTCAGCATGGAGACCAAGGGCCCTATAGGCTTCACTGCTGAGGTGACAGCTTGCTGCTGCTTGGTGAAAACTGATGCCAGCTAGCATGTGGCTTCTTTTTGTCTATAGACTGAGGAATTAAAGAGCTCAGAGCAAACAAAAGCAAACTTCATGGCAAGCATTACAGACTGTCCCTGCCCCCCAGGGAGAGGAAAGACTCCAGGGCTAGGAGACTCCTGCCCTGGGGGAGGGGGTGAGTTTTCTTTTGTGTTAAGGGACTCCCATTTGGTAACCCTTCCTACTGTCATACTAGACCTAAGGCTCTCAAGGGTCCCTTTGGGGTAGATATTAAGTCCCTTGCTTCTGCCCACAAACATGGAAACAGCTGCTAGCTGTTAGGGTCTGTCACCAAATCAAGGCTGATCTCTAGCCCGCCTCCCCCATTTTGGGTGTTGTGATGAAAAAGAACCTTAGGACGAAAGAAGAACTCAATGCAGGGAAGGGAAATGGTGACTCATGTCCTTCCGGTCTTTCTTTGCTCTGCTGTCTTGACTTATACCAGGCTTTATACTTTCCACCTCCCTCTCCTCTCTCTCTCTCTCTCTCCCTCTCCCTCTCCCTCTTTCTCTTTCTCTTTCCCTTTGCTTCCCCGTCTCCCTTTTCTTCCCCCACCCTTTCTCTTCCTCCGCTGTTGTTCAACTTCTACCACATTGCACAAATACAAAGCTCTCATTGTTAACTACATTAATTTTGAAAATTAAAATAGGCCAAAGAAGGAGGACATATCACACAAGTCTCCCCAGACAACTACAGCATTGAGTTGAAAAAGAAAAAGCTGTTGCAGATAGACGAAAAGGAGGAAGGTAAGTTTGGCAGTTTTATTTGTACTAAATACAAATCAAAAGAAAGGCTGTTTCCTCTCATCCTTTATTTTTACTATTTTTCTACAATGTTTGGTTGGTTCTGCTAAAGGGTCATATAACTATTTCCTTCTATTTAAAACCTGCCTTCCTAGAAGGGAGTTCCGAGGACTCAGGACTAGAATCTAAAAATGTTCAGAAAGCTGCAAGATCGCAAGGCTCCTCCCAAAAGTTGTAAAAGCAATAAGCAACTGATGGCCCAGTGAGCTGCCTGCAGGCTGAAGGTCAGAGAGCTCCAGGGACAGTTTCCCCAGTTGTCACCCATGCTGCGGAGGGCTTCCCGGTGACAGGGCTGCTTTGGGTCACCATGCTCCTTCCTGTGAGTAACCCTGTAGAATCCTGGGTTCACTTAGATAGATTTGGGAGGGACTGGGCCTTTGACTGCTCTCTGTGCAGTGTCTGGAATGAGCAGATGTTTGTCACATCTACCCGGGGAAAAGCCCCACAGCAAATATCAGTAATATTTCTTTGCAGCTGATCACACCGCTTAGCTTGGTTTTTCTCCTGTGACAGTATCCTGATGGGGTAGTTAGATGTGAATATGCCATGGGACCTTGGAATGTGAGAAAGCTCTGTGTGGTCGAGAATAGTCTGGAAAGCTTTCTAAAGGGAGGGAGGTGTCCTGTTGGACTGGAACCGTTCTGTAGGAGGTTGTCTTCTGAAGTCAGAAAAGCAGCGGCATCTTTTTGAAACTTGTCTTTGGACGTTTGCTTTGGGAGGGTGTTTACTATACAGTTAGAATGGTGAGGAAGATTCACCACTCTGTTACTTCCTCCACTCCAGCTCTTCCTCTTCAACCAGAGCATGGGGGAGTGGGGGAGGGGAGATTGCTTCTGAATGCCAGATGACATCTTCCAGAGATGTTCTTAATGATCTTATGACTAGTAATACAAATTAATGTCCATGTTATTCACATACAGAATTACATAGTCAACTGAAATAAAATTCTATCAGGGATTTTTTTTTTAATGGGCCTTAGTAAGGCCCTGGTCCTAAGGTCTAAGTAGACACAGTTTAAAACAGAGCAGACAGACAGGACAGAGCCATACTGCTTCCAAACCTGACTGCATTAATTTATACTCTCATTAATTTATACCAACAATAGGGTCCTTTTGAAATTGCAACTTATGTTATTGACCGGTTGAGTTTCAGTCAGCCACAGTTATATGTTTTGACTTTAGAATATATATTAATGTAATCCATCACACCTGAAAATGCATTTAAAAAATTACCTAACTACAACTAATCTGATCAATCAGGAAAGGCCTTTCAAGTTAGCTCAACTTCTAACAGTGTTAAAAGTAGGAAACTAATTTTTTAGGAAAGACCTTCCTCGATCAAATAGAACTCACTGAAAGAGCAAATACTGAATATTAGTCACCAGATGTTCATCCACATTTGGTGCAAATGTGAACTAACGATGAAGGGGAGGCAGATAGACCATCCAATAAATTCCTTACAATTGTCTGATTTGAATGTGTGCTGATGGGAAATCCTATAAAAGTAGATCACTAGAATGTCTGTATATCAGCAACCAGAATTTATTTTTAAAGAAAATATATCTAAACTTATGTAGCCAGTCAGCATCAATGGGCCACAAGGAGGTCTCACCAGCTCATATCACTAGCTGGGGAGCTGTTGACAGCCAGTGGGTTTCCTGGGAAGGAGAGATTGTTTTCTTTAAGGGTGTGGCCCCGGTAGATATAAGAAGTTCAGGAAGCTGGAAGAGAAATGGGGGTTGATCTGGAAGGAGTTAGAAGTAGTAGTGTCAGAGTGACTATGATAAAAAACATTATGTGCACTATGAAATTAAGTCCCAGGGTTCAATTCCCAGCATCCACATGGTGACTCCCCACCATCTGTGATACCAATCCTAAGCAATCTGATATCTCCTTAGGCACCAGGCATGCAAATGGTATACAAACATACATGCAGGAAAAACACTTATACACATAGAATTAAAAATTAAATATATATACTGAATGTACATATAAACACAAATAAACACATAATCATATGTGTGTATCGTAGGTATCTACACATGTAGGATTCATACTTCCAAAACTCTTAAACAAATTATAACTTCCTTATAGGAACAAATGAAAAAGAAACTGAATAATTTCATTTTCAATCATACAGAGAGCTACCGAAACAGTGGGAGACCAGAGACATCTAGATTCGAGAAAAAAATAGACAAGAACAGAGTAATTAGGGAAATAAAAGGAAAAGAAGTAACAGTTTGAAAGAACCAATGCACTCTAAATATGCCAAATAGTTAACAATGCAGAATTATACTCAGGAAAAATAGCCCTCAGTATAAAAATAAAATAAGAGGGAAAGTATAATTTTGAGAATCTGCCACCAGAATATTTAAAATTACAGAATAGTATAAGTAGATGTTAAGCAGGAAAAAAAATCCCTAAATGATATAACAGAAATGTAAGAAAGAATGAAAAATGAGAAGCTAAAAGAATAAGCATTCTAAAAAATAATAATTTATATTATATAAATAATGATTTTAAAATTTATATACCTGACAAAGCTAACAACAACAGACATGTGAGATGATTCATTATAAATGGGGTATAATTCTATGAGCTCCTTCACTTCCTGGCAAATATTTAAGTGTAAATTTTTTTAAGAACTAAGCGCTACTGAGATGGCTTAGGAGGTCAAGGCATTTGTCTCTGAGCCCAATGCCCTGAGTTTGGTTCCTGAAAACCACATTAGAAGGAAAGAACCGACTCTCCTTCAGATTGTCTTCTGGGGTATGGGGAGATGGCTCAGTGGGTATGAGCACTGGCTGTTCTTCCAGAACCCGTGTTAAATTCCCAGCACCCACCTGGCAGCTTGCAGCTGTCCATAGGTCCAGTTCTAGAGGATCTGACACCCTCACACAGACATGCATGCAGGAAAAACACCAATGCACTTAAGATAAAAATAAGTAAACTATTTTACAAATTGTCTTCTGTTCTCCATATACATAGTGCATGAGAGCTCCTGTATGTGTTCATGCACACCACACACACACACACACACACACACACACACACACACAAGCAAGGGGAGGAGGGTATTTGTCTTGTTGCTTGGTTCCTGGCAGTCGGCCATAATTCTTATTACAGCTAATATGATATTTTTCTCTGGTTGTCTTTGGAAAATGTCTCTTTGTCTTTCATTTTCAATAGTTTGAATGTTGTAAACCTTTTTGCAATTTTTTTGGAAATGGAGTTTCTATGTGCAGCCCTGGCTATCCTGGAACTTGCTACATAGACCAGGATGGACACAAACTCACAAAAATTCACCTCACTCAGCCTCCCAAGTACCTGAATTAAAAGTGTGTGCAACCATGTCCAGCCAGTCTATTTTTGTTATGGATTTTGCCATATAATAATAGTAAATTTTAAAAAAATCTGTGAGAAAATTCCCATATCAATGCCATATATGGGACAGTTATTTGTCCCACCCCATAGGAATGTGTCATTTTTTCCTCTTCTTTTTGACATGTTTCACTTTTTGGTTGAAATTGGCACATTCTGTACACTATAGTACAGATGTGAGTAGATTACTATTGTGTGATCATTGAGCATCTTTCCTATCTCTGTTTCTCCTTCCTTCCTTCCTTCCTTCCTTCCTTCCTTCCTTCCTCCCTTCCTTCTTTCCTTCTTTCCTTCCTCCCTCCTTCCTTCTGGCCATTCACTATGCTGTCTTGTAGTATGGATCTCTCCTGATCTTATTTTCAGCTGCCCCTCTTCACGGCGCTCTTCTCCAGGTTTTATTTTCATTTTTTATTACATTTAGGATGTGTGTTTGTGTGTGTGTGAGTGTGTGTGTCTGTGTGTGCACCCATGTGTACATACGTGCTACAGTGGATGTGTAGAGGTCAGAGAGTGATCTTTAGGAATTAGTTCTCTCCTTCCACCTGGGATTGAACTCGGGTTGGCAGTCTCAGTGACAGGTGCTTTTACTTCCTGAACCATCACACCAACCATCCTCTTTGGAATTTAAAGAGAACCCTCTCTCTGCTTTGGAACCCTGTCTCCTTCCTTTCCAATTGCTCTCACACCCAAGGTTCCACGGTTACAAGGCTCTCTCTCCCAACAAGCTCACTTCTGAAGGGTAATTTTTTGTCAGCTCCTTTCCTAAACCAAACAATTATGCTTGAGTGGACATGTGCTTCCTATGCTAGGTCCTTACTGTGGGGAGCTGTGTTAATTTATACAGGAATCGGGCTGGATTTAAAGTTTACAGTTACTGTGCTTGCCCTCAATGTACCCAAGTCTTCCATTCCTTGTCCATATGTAATGTTTGGAGTCAAGGCTACTTTGCCATAGAGGTTTTCTCTGTTTCACTCACACCTCTAGATCATTCTAACGTCTTTTCTAAATGTAGCACTATGTCTTAGAAGAGGGTTGTAGTGGTTTGAAAGAAAATGCCCCCCAGGAGAAGTGGCACTATTAGGAGGCATAGATTTGTGGTAGTAGATGTGACCTTATTGGAGGAAGTGTGACATTGTAGGGATGAGTTTTGAGGTCTTCTATGCTCAAGCTACTCCCAGTGAGATAGTCTACTTCCTGTTACCTGAATATCAAGGTGTAGCAGCTCCTTCACCAGCACTATGTGTTCCTATATGCTGCCATGCTCCCTGCCATGATGATAATGGACTAAACCTCTGAAACTGTAAGCCACCACCTCAAGTAAATGTTGGCCTTTATAAGAGTCACCATGGTCATTAATGTGCCCTCACAACAATATAAACCCTTGCTAAGACAAGAGGTACCAGAAGTGGGGTATTGCTGTGATAGGCCTGACCATGTTTCGTTTGGAGGAATTTGGACTTTGGTACTTTGTGTTAAGAAAGCAGTGGCATGCTTTAAGCACTGCTTAATGGGACAGACTAGTAGGAGCGTGGAAGACAGTGGAGCTAAGAGTAATTAGAACTGTCTGAGGCTGGCTCAAAAGGTTTCAGAGGAGAAGTGTTTTAGTATGTTGCCTAGAGATCATTCTTGTGATATTTTGGGTGAAGAGTGTAGATGCTTTTTACCCTTATCTAAAATGGTTGCTTGAGGCTAAACTGAAGAGTTTTGGATTAATTGCCTTGGCAGAGGAAATCTCAAAACAGCCTAGTATAGACTACATTGTGTAGTTACTAGTGTTAACTCTAATGAAGATACATAATGAAGAGGAGCAAGCTGAGCAAAGAAAAATATTTGAGGAGAAAGGAGGACCAGAAAGTGGAATGGAGTGAAATCCTGTACTCAAGGAGATAAAAACGGATCAAGAAATGGAGTAAAGGGCATGGTGACCTCAGGGCAAGATCCCACCCAGCTAAGTTTTCAACTTGTGAAAATAAATTAAAGAAAAGCTTAGAGCCAGGTGTGGTAGTGCAGGCCTTTATTCCAGCACTGGGAAGGCAGAGGCTGGTGGATCTCTGAGTTTGAGGACAACCTGGTCTACAGATCCAGTTTCAGGACAGCCAGGTTCAGGAAGATGGAGAACAGGATGCTGGTGATGATGTAATTGAATGAGGGGGCTATATTCCAACCCCAGGAAGCAGCAGAACTAGGCAGCTTTAGCCACATCGTTCTGGCTTTAGAATCAAGAAGCAACTAAAGAAAGCCACCTGGGCCAGGCATGTGTCAGGGGTATCGCTGCATGAAGGTCTAGAGAGGCCGATTAGTGAAGCTGTGAAGCTGAAGCCTGGATTGCCTTGGAGACTCTAAGATATTAAAGATGCTGAGTTGTGGGATACCCACCAAAGAGAGCTGTTAACAGGGAGTGGATCCAGCCCAAGAGAACAAGTGTGTTGAAGTCAACCAAGCTGAACTGGGCTGGAGCTCTGAAGATCATTTTGACATCCGACATGGAGGTGCAAAGTTTGGAATTTGCCCAGCTGGTTTTTGGACTTGCTTTGGTCCAGTATTTCCTCACTATGCTCCATTCCCTACGTTTTTGGAACAGTAATATATGTATACTGTGCCACTATATGTTGGAAGCATGTGGTCTGCTTTTGGGTTTTTATTTTAGAGGGGATCATAGTTAAGAGATTGCATGAATCTCAGAAGAGAATTTGAACTTTATACTTTTAAATAAGTATGAGACTATTCTAGACTATAGAGTGGTAGCAACTGACAGGCCACAGTAGGAGCCTCCCCACCAAGCTCACCCAGTTCTTAGAAATGAGGGTGGTGTTCAAACAAAATGACTTGTCTTTTCTAACATCCTCTACTGCTGAGCCGTAACCCCACCCAGCTAATCTAAGCTGAAAAAAAAAATAAATCAGACTTCAGATCAAAGACAAATGTTCACATAAAAGGAGGGAAAACTCACTAAAGCTTCAAGGTTTTTTTTGGTTTTGTTTTGGTTTTTTGTTTTGTTTTAAGTAATAGGTAAGAGTTTTAAAGTAATTCTTTTTAAGGTTGAGAGGGGCCAAAAAACTGGTGATAAAGAAAGAGACCCCTGCTGAATGTGGGTGACAGTTGTGTGGCTTGATCTGTTTGTGGGGTCCCTGGCAGCAGGACCAGGACTTATCCCAGGTGCATGAACTGGCTTTTTGGAACCCATTCCCTGTGGTGGGATACCTTGCTCAGCCTTGATACAATGGGGAGGGGCTAGGCTCTCCATCAACTTGGTATGCCAGACTTTGTTGACTACCATGGGAGGCCTTACCCACTCTGAGGAGTGGATGGGGGTAGAGTGTGAAGGAGGTGAGGAGGTGGGAGAAGGGGAGGGAGAGTAACTGGGGTTGGTATGTAAAATGAAAACAATTTTAATAAATAAATATATTTAAATTTAAAAAAAAAGAAAGGGACTCCATGAAGGCGGGTGGACCACATTCTATTAGATGCTGTCACAGTTCTTGGTATCATTATTGGTAAAGTGTTTGGTCTGCTCTTTGTGGTTGAGAGGAGAGAAAAGAGAACTGGAGGTGGTACAACCTGGAGGATCCACCTGGATGTGAGTGTCCTTCCTACTTCAAGTTCTTGGTAGCTTAAACTGTTGGTGGGCTCCATATTGATAGCTAATGGGATGACATTGGCTGGGGACAGAAGGGACAACCAGGAGGGCCAAGATGTCACCTGAGAATAACTTAATTGAGAGCAAAGTAATCAGGAGCCATGAGTGGTGCCACATCTCTGTGTGATTTCCTTTCTGTTTCATTGTGTGATGAGTTCTGTGATTGTCTCATAGGACAATTCAAACCATGAAAATGATGACTAGTCGTAGTCACTGTGGGTGCTGCTGTCTATACTTATCTTCTGGGTCTCGTTTACAGTTTCAGAAACCCATCGAAGGTAAGGAGTTAATCTCTTCTTCTGTTTTACTTGATATTGTGTATCTAGGAAAGTGTAAGTTGCAAAGACCTACCAACTGGAATGGAGATGGGTGTGCTCAACATGGCTTATCAAGCAGCTTTAACAAACCGACATAACCGACACTTGTTAAACACAGCAACAAGTGAGGAACGTCCCAAACCTTTCATGTATAAGCTGGGACCCAGGGCAGAGGGTGCTTCTCAGAGACAGGAAAGCAGAGGGATGGCAGGCAAGCTTCCTAAGGCAGTCCATTCACGTATGTGCTTACACAGACATTGTTCTGTGCTGCTTGTGGATAAGTGCAGCCACTGTTTGACAAGGTCCACAGCTGTGTTGACACAGGCCTTAAGGAAACTTCCCTAGGACAGAGTACATTCATTTCTGTGTACTGAGATGGACCTGCCTTTGGAAAACTGTGGATAAGTACCAGTGGGAAACATTTCACTCCTCCAGTACCAGGCTATCTAAATATCTATCAAATTATTCCTCCATTGCAGCTTTTAAGGCTGACATATTATTTTGTTAGTGTTGGCTTTGTTGTTTGTTTTCTCAATTCATTGGTTGCTTCTCTGCTTTGGAGTGGGGCTTTAGTTGGTGGTAGTGGTCAGTTGCTTTTATTTGTTGCAAAACTTTGTTTTTGTTTTTATGATACATGGATTCACTCTGTAGCATAGGTTAGCCCTTCTCTTTGCTGTAGAGCTCAAGCTCAGCCTCAAACTTGCAGTTGTCCTGATTCAGCTTTCACTGCTTTTAGGGAGCTATTTATTAAAAACATTCTTTTCATGTTTATTATTATATCTACACAAGAATTGGGGCCAGGTGGTGGTGGAATACATCTTTAATCCCAGCACTTGGGAGGCAGAGGCAGGTGGATCTCTGTGAGTTCCAGGCCAGCCTGGTCTCCAAAGACAGTTCCAGAAAAGGAGCAAAGCTACATAGAGAAACCCTGTCTCGAAAAAAAACAAAACAAAACAAAAAAGAGTTGGGTTCATGCAAGCTACTTTGCCTTTATTGAAAATTTAATTAGTGATTGATTGCAGTGATCCATCTTATTATTACTTCATTTGACATACTAGACACTTTTAATTTCTTTTCAAGTCATAGAGACATCCTACTTGCCATGAGTCCAATGCCTTTCTAAAGTTTCCCATGTGTCCTAGTTAGGATTTCTATTGAGGTGATGAAACACTATGGGCAAAAGCAACTTTGGAGGAAAGGGTTTATTTGTCTTATATTTCTACATCCATAGGACCCTCATTGAAGGATGTCAGGACAGGAACTCAAACAGGATAGGAACCTGGACTCAGGAGCTGATTAAGAAGCCATGGAAGGGTGCTTCTTACTGGCTTGCTCTTGATGGCTTGTTCAGCCTGCTTTTTATAGCATGCAGGATCACTAGTCCAGAGGTAGCTCCACCCACAATGAGCTGAGCCCTTGCACATCAATCACTAATGAAGAAAATTCCCTACAGACTTATGTACAGCCCAATCTTATGGGGGCATTTTCTGAATTGAGGCCCCCTCCTCTCTGATAACTACAGCTTGTGTCAAGTTGACATAAAAATAGCCAGCACATCATATTATTTCATAATACTCACAATAACCATATCATAATTATGACATGATAGTTGATAAAATTGGTTTATAGTTATGTGAGTGCAGTACCTATAGAGGCCAGAAGATGGGGGCAGATCACATGGAGCTGGAGTTACAGGTGGTTGTTAGCCAATGGCAATTGAACTCAGGTTCTCCTTAGGAACAGAAAGCTTCTTAACTGCTCAGCCCTCTCCATCCCCAAATCACCACCATTTTGAAGAAGATCCCAGCAAGGGTTATTGGAGGTTGAATGGCTTTTCCAAAATAAGTCATTGAAAACCAGAGTTATATTGACAGTTTACATTAAAGACATCTCTGTATAAAACATATGTGACCACAAAATCTTAGTGTAAAATGATTTCTACACCTCTCAGTGTTCCATAAAAGACAAAAGTTGGTTAACCTAGCAAAACTTTTTACATGAAATAGCAACTTTTCTTTGTTCTCTACTCTATTTCTTCCCATTCAGATATGGCTTCAGTTCAAGTTGCCTGTGTCCTTCAGTCGCTGGAATTTGGTCACGACATCCTCATGCCCTACAGTGCCTCTGAACCTACCAGTTTTACCAAAAGAGACAGAGCTGAGAGTCAGGGAGGTCCTGGAGAAACTAGACAAACAGATCCCTCCCAGACCTTTCACCCACCTCAACAACACCACCAGTGCCACACACAGCACAGCCACCATCCTCAACCCTCAAGACACTTACTGCATGGGGGACAACTGGATGTGCTGTTGGAAGCTAGGGACCACCTGGGACGCAGGAAGGAGTATGGTGGGGACTTCCTGAGGGCCAGGATGTCCTCCCAGCCCTGAAGGCAGGAGCTTCTGGAAAGGTGACAGACTTCAACAATGGCACCTACCTTGTCAGCTTCATTCTGTTCTGGGAGGGCCCGGTCTCCCTGTCTATCCTGCTCATCCATCCCAGTGAAGGAGTGTCAGCTCTCTGGAGAGCAAGAAAACAGGGCTACGACAGAATCATCTTCACTGGCTGGTTTGTAAATGGAACCTCTCAGGTCCACACTGATTGTGCCTTGGTTCTAACTCAAAGTGTCGAGCTGTGCCAATATCTGGATGCCCAGGACCAAGAAGCGTTTCTACTGTGTTAAAGCCTCCAAATGTACCCTGTGCAGCTCTTACCCATATGCAATCAAAAAACAAGGAAGTTTCCTATCTTAGACAGCAAGACAGGAGCCTCTTTGAAAGGTAAATAATTATTGTTTCATATTTCTGGAGAGAAATGGTAATCTAGGATGCAGGGAATGTATTCCAAGCACTGTAACTTAGGGACTCTGTAAGAAGAGTCCTTTGGGAGGGAACCTGTGAATTCATTTGGGCAGTGTTCAATCTCCAGGGGCCTTCTGACATTTGTGATAAGTAATACTTATCAATGAACCTAAAAAATGCAGGTTGATTAAGAACCAAAAGAAAGAGAACTGTACGTGTGTGTGTTCTAATCATTCTTTCTGTGTCTCAATACACTGCATTGCATACATACCTTCTGGTCCCTGGCTCCTATGAACTATGAAACAAATAAATGGAAACTTACTAAATGACCTGAAATTCTAGGCAAAGAAATTAGTATTATCATGAGAAGTAGCAGAAGGATTGGCCGTCTGGTTCTGGAACTATGCTTGAGTTGAGGCCACTAGATTAATTTCTGTATCTGTCTCTTTAAGGTCAAATATAGGTGTGGAGATTATGGGAAAATCCAATGTGATTAGTGTCTCCAAATGCAACAGTAAGTGGTTCTGTGCTTGGCGGGCGGTGCTTAACACTGGACCCATTTAAAGGTCCTTCTCTTATGCTGGACTCGGTCACTGTCTCGGTTCTCATAAGGTGGGCCAAGGCACCCATAAGCGAATGAATGTTTGGATTCACTAGGATCTTTCATGCCTGCTTTAGTACCCACATCTCTCAGCAATCGACTCCTCAGGTAGAAGGTCATCTGCACATCCTACACAACAAGCTGCAAACACAAAACTCTCTCCCAAGTCTTTACCTAGTTCTTCATCCCCACCACCACCATCTCCTGCCACCTTCACAGCCTCCCTAGAATTATCACTTAGACATCTCCAATGTGCCATCTAGGAGTCACTTTACTACTATGCTTCACTCTTTGTTTGAATTTTTTCAAAGAACCTCATATGTATATTCACTTCTCTCTCTCTCTCTCTCTCTCTCTCTCTCTCTCTCTCTCTCTCTCTCTCATATATATATACTTTGAACACCTCACAAATACCACCTAAAATGATTTAAGACAACTGTATCTTTCTCTCTCTATTCACCATGAAAAGTTTGCTAATTGCTAAGCCATTTTTCCACATAGAAGGAAAACACATGTTTCTGATTGCAGAAGTGAAGTGTAGTCCTTACCCAGCAAGCCCAAAGCCCTAGGCTTGACCCTTAGCACCATGTATACAAACTATGATTTCCAAAATCTGGAATTGTTGGCAGGAACATGAGGTATTCAAGGCTATCCTCATCTACATTGTTGAAAGTAAGCCTGGGCTACATGAGTCCCTGTCTCAAAGACAGAGACAGACTTAGAGAGGAAGAGGGAGAGAATGGTATTTGTCCCATATAGATCAGTAGTTCATAGTAGTTATTAAAATATTAATTTACCCTTTTGGAGTGATGAATAGTTGTGAACCCAAACCTGCTGCCACACCATCCTAGCCACCCACACACGCACACCTCTCCAAGTCTCTTCATTACCCAGAGATTAAGGTTGAAGATCTGGCCCTTCTTAGACCTCCAAGCCTCTCTCAATGCAAATTGGCCAATTTATAGCCAAGTTCACCCTGCATTTTTCTCAAAGCGCTCATACTTTCATAGTGACATTTTAGACACCATGAGTTCATGTGACAAGCTCAGGAACCAAGTGGAATAACACATTCAGATTGAAGAGCTCTCGCCCTATATAAGAATTGATGAAGCTGGTCTCATGGCAGGGCTAACAAAGAGTTAAATTTTAGGTGAAGGCCTTTTTTATTCTGAGAGGAAAAACCCCATGCACTTTTCATATAAACATTAATAGGTATCACTTAGGAAACTCACATCAGAGGAAAGTTTTACTGAAAATAAATATTCCATTATAAAGATACTTTCATAAGCTTCTTTTTTGTCACCAACCACCCACATACCTATCTAGAGGGTTCTTTGGAAAAGATGGAAGGCTCTTAAACACAGGTGAGTAGAATGGTGTTTTAGAGGACTCGACCTTGCTGATTTCTTGGCAGAAGAAGCTGTTCCAGCAAAAGAGAGATGCAAGCTGGGGAAGGTGTCTACAATCCCCAGTGGGCATGTCTGGAAGAACATGTGGAACCCAGTCTCCTGTAGTTTGGCTCCAATCAAAATGAAAGAATGCCTGAGAGGAAAATTCATCTATCTGATGGGTGATTCCACAATCCGCCAGTGGATGGAATACTTCAAAAGCAGTATCAACAGTAGGTATCAATATAAGCTGTTCACTTCTCTTTTGGAAACTACGTTTTCATTTCTAGGGGTAAAAAAGAGTACAGGAAATTCCTCCTCCTTCATACTTCTATAGTTCTTAATCAGGAACCACCAGCATTATCCACAAAATGTTACTATCAATTCCTAGAACCATGGTTCTCAAGCTGTGGATCATGACCCCTTTGGGGACAAAAGACCTTGTTCCAGGGGTCAAGAAAAAAATCATCTGCATATTGTATATTTCCATTGTGATTTATAAAAGTAGCAAAATTACATTTATGAAGTAGCAATGGAAATTATTTTATGGTTGGGGTCACCACAGCATGAGGAACTGTATTAAAGGGTCATGGCATTAGGAAGGTGGAGACCCACTGGTCTAGAACAGTGTTGACTATCCCAAGCATTCGTTTTGAATGAAATGAAGTAACGGACAGCAAGTATTTATCACACTGCAAGGCACACTAACACATAGGCAGTACCCAGGAAGCAACAGAGAGGACATGTTAGATCATGATTTCCGGTAAACAGTCGGCCCCTCATAATTTTGTCTCTCTCAGCTAGAAAAATGAGATTCTAGTGACAACTTTATCATCACATGGTCTGATATTGCAGGTTTCATAGGTCATGCAGCATTCTGAGGTTTTGAGTGACCCTCCCCCTCAGCGTGTAGGTGATAGTGGGTCACGATCACTGTACACTGTATGTAAAATTAAATTCTGTAGCCAGAATGTGCTTGGGAAAGGAGACCTGAAGTGAGTTGGGAGCAAGGGAGATGCTAGTTCCGCCACTTGCCCCAGAGTCTCCAGCTTGCCTCCTTTGCTGCCTCCCTAGCTGCCTTAGACTTCTCAGCCAGCCTCCCTTCCCCATTCAGACATGGCACAAGGCAATGTGGTCACTGACCACATATTTTCTCAGAAGCTGTAGGGATAGAACAACTCCCCTTGCTGTTCTGATTAGGGTCTAATTGGCACAATGGAACATGGTGGAAGTTGTCTTCTTCTATTCATAGTGTGCTTACTTTCAGAGGTGTCTAGATTGGAGAGAGATTTTTTCTTAAGGGTGGGAGTGGGGATTATAAGTGCCCTTTGAATCACAAGCTGTCATCTTGGACAATGTGACACCCTGTCTTGACTTCCTTTTCTACAACATGACAAATGGGTGTGTGTTTGCGTGTGTGTGTGTGTGTGTGTGTGTGTGTGTGTGTGTGTGTGTGTGTGAATATCACTGAGGCAGTGGCTGCATCTGTCCAGATAAATGCTTTTGTAAAGGGCATCACAAATGAGCCATCATATCACTGTCGATAGTGTAGATGAGACACCTGGTGCCATTCCACTCTTAGGGAAAGAAGAAGAACAGAGAATACAGTTTCAGATTCCTGGAGCTGTTACAGAGATTTGCCTGGCTTCTTTTGCACATAACATCAATTAATACCCTTCCCTATCTACCCTCATATAAGGTCAGGGTGGAGGTAACATGTTATGAGAACAGCTTGGACACAGTAATAGCTTCATCTTCCGGCAAAGA
>NW_023413700.1:300000-392737 GCF_903995425.1 Onychomys torridus | reverse complement strand
TTTGAGTTTGACATGGTATACCTGAGGTTCTGGGAAATCTTTATCATGTCACGGTCGAGTGCACTTCATGGAGTGGACTTTAAATCCAGTCAGAATTGGTTGATTATACCCTACAATTTAGCCATTATTGTATGTATGTATATGCAGGAAAGGTCACCATTGTAAGACACAGAGTCTGTAGCTGAATTGGGGGATACAATTCTCCTCTGGTAGAATTCAGAATATGTTCAGTACCACAAAGAAATTCAGTGCTGGTGAAGGTTCTGGTAAGAACTAGCCTGGACTTCTTCATGTTTTAATGAAAATATTCAGTGTTGTCTTCTGCAATAAAGCTTTACCAGACACTTGGTTTAGAGTAAACCCAGAGCATTCAGAATAGGCAATGATGTTTGGTTGTTTCCAATGGATGCCCCTATCAAGTTATGTATCCAGTTCCTGGCACTAGATAATATTTGGTGGGCAGAAATGTCTAGCTGGGGTACTGTTTCCCTCTTTATTTGGTGATTCCATTTAGACTTCCTCAAAACCTGTAAATACTTTAGGAATCCTTCCAAGTAGCAGGTTTCCAGTAGTTTTTCAAACTGGCCTTGAGTGTGAGTTGTGCCTTCTCCAACAACACTACATTCACCCACTCTCTGCCAATTCCCCCTCCCTAATGTAATTCTTCTAAATTCTAGTTGCCCTGTGTCTCTCCATAACATAATATATACTGTAATAGTTACCAATTATTTAATGATAATTATTAAACCATTATTTATCATATAATCATTATAATAATAACTATCTATAATTATTAACATAACATAAATAATACTTAATATATTATAATATAATTATATTAAACATTATTTTATTATAACACTTATAATAATAACTATTAATAATCATTAACATAACATAATATATATCCTTCACTTTTTCTGTGGTTATTCAGATGGAAGGCACACACATTAAAATTTTTAAAAAATTCTAAAAAGCTCACATGTAAAATAAAACATTTAATTGGTCTTTTTCTATTTGGGGAACTAGGTACAATTTCTCAAGATGATTTTTCACATTGTTCCAATTAATTACTTTGTGGATTTCTGGAATTCCTTCCTAAAAGTTTATTTATTTATTTAAACCTGACCATAGTTTCCCCTCCCTCCCTCTCAATTCCAGTAATTTCCCCCACCTCACCTCTCACATGCCCCCATCCACTCTCCTACCTTCTATTCAGAAAGTGTCAGAACCTCCAAATGGTTATCAACAATTATGCATATCAAGTAATCAAGGAAAACTAAGCCCTCCCCGTGTATTAAGGCAGCCCAGGATAAGGATAGGGTCCCATGCCACCAAAAGGGTCAGAGATAAGCCTGTTCCTGCTGCCACTGTTAGGAGTCCCACAATAAGAACAAAGCTACACAACTGTCACATATATGCAGAACACTTCTTGTGCACTACATAGCAGGCTCATGTTGGTTGGTTCGTCCTCTGTGAGCTCACATGATACAAGGTTAGATGTTTCGGTAGGGTTTCTTGTGATTTTTTTTTTTTAAACCACTCTAGCTTCCTATCCTCCTTGTGCTCGCTCTTGCCTCTGAGCTCTGGCTCTGGCTCTGGCTCTGGCTCTGGCCTCTGGCTCTGGCTCTTGCTCTCAACTCTTTCTCTTTCTCCAGTAAGAATTCCCCAACTCAGAATAATGTCTGGGTGCTGTCCTCTTTTTCATGATTCCTTTTGAAAATTATTTCAACTGAAGAGAAGAACTCTCACATTCAATGTGCTATGATTTCATTATCCATTCTTCAGTGGATGAAGCTTCTAGGATGCTTTACAATCCAACTGTATCCATAGAAACAAGAATGGAAATGATGAACAATTACACTGTGTAGGCAAGATGCAAGAATACTTTGGAGTATGTGGCCCTGAGTATATTAATAGCCTGGATCTTAAAGTAAATAGATTCACAATGTCAATGAGGAATTGTCACACTGGTTTTCCAGGGTGGCCTGAACATGTTTTAATCCAACACAAGCAATCAATAAGTGTTCCCCACTCAGTATCCTCACCAAAGCATGTGCTGTCATTTTTTAAATTTTTTGATCTTGGCCATTCTGACGGATGTAAGAGGAATTCTCAAACTAGTTTTATTTGCATTTCTGAGATGCCTAAGGGTGGAAAATTTCTTTTAAGTGTTAGTTCAGACATTTGTGTTTAATATTCTGAAGAACTCTTGATTAATTCTTTACCCCTATAATAATTTACTTATTATTAGCTTGATGTTCTTAGCATATGGGATACTAATCCTCAAATGTCCCAGTTGACTACCAATAATTTATTAAGTAAGTCTATTTCTTCTACAATGGTTGTTGCTGTCTAAATGCCAAAATGCCAAATAAAGAAGAAAATAAAAGGACACTACACTTCAGCTGGTTAAATTGTCCATGAGATTCAAAGCACAGACATATCTTGGAAAGAGAAACTTCTTTTGGGGAGGTTACCTTCAATCACACTGGCATGTAGACATGTTCTTTCAAGGCATTTCATTGTTGATTGAATGAAGGCCCAGCTCATGTAGGCCATAAACCATCCCTGAGCAGATAGACCTGAGTTGTATTAAAAATCATCTGAAGCAGCTGTTTGAGAGCAGCCAGTAGGCAATGTTCTCCATGGTTCTTGCCTCTTGCTCCTGCTGAGAGTTTTCTGAAATGTTTCCCTTCAGTGAATGGACTGTCATCAGGAGAGGAAAGCAAAGATTAAAAATGTATCCTCTATAACGTTTCTTTTGGTTGGTATTTTATAACAGCAACAGAGAAAACTAAAAATATATAACCTCACTTCCAATAATAATTTGTGACAAGGGAACCAAGAATGTAAGAAACAGAAAAAAACTCACTATTTCTGCTAAAACCAAGGAAAAACATAGGGGCTTTCAATATAGTCCATTTTGGAAGGATGGGACAGAGTCCCAATAAAAGGTATCTTTAGTTAGGGATTTTTATTGATTTGAAAGAGAAACTATGACCATCGCCCCACCTCTTCTAAAATAAAAGCAATTACCTGAAGGTGTCTTGCTTATAATTTCAAGAGTTCAGTCCATTATCATCAGGAAGAGGAGCATGGCAGCACCCTGGCAGGTGTGGGTACTAGACCTGAGAGGTTTTTACAGAGGCAACAGGAAAAGTGGGACTGAGGGTCAACACTGAGGCAAGTTTGAGAAAAGAGACCTCAAATACTTCCCCCAAGTGACACAATTTTTCAAACAAGGTAATACATGCCTACTAGTGCCAACTCCATTCGGGTTCCATTTTTATTTCAAAACCACCCCCAAGTGGTTAAATCTGGTTTGGCCTAGAACACCTTATGCCAAAGCCCTGGTAGCCTCAAAACCACAACAGTTCTGTCTACCACTACCTTCCAGAGTGCTAGGATAAAGCAAGTTCACCACTAATGTCCAGCCCTTCTCCATTTAATGCTATACAAGTGATTGAAAGTCTTTATCCAAAGAAAAGGACAAAAGATGATATCAAGGGACTGGCAAATAAGGAAAGCAAGAAGCCAAAGTTTCACTCCTTTTTTGAAGAAGACCATGCATTCCATTGTGGAATATTATTTTGAGAATTGTTTCATTTGATGATGCCTGTTCCAATGTTTGCAACATGGGTTTGCATTCTTTTTATATTGCATTCATTTAAACCCCTGTGAAGCTGGTGTTATTTTTTGCTGTCAAAAAACACATGATTTGGTCTAATAAAAGGTACTTCAAAATGTCAGTGCGCAGGCGGAAGAAAGAATAGAAAAGGCTTGTCAGACAAACGGAATAAAAAAGGAGGATAAATGTTGGAAGAAAAGATTGAGAAGTAAGAAAAGGAAGAGTGGGAGGACCCAGATGTCAGGCATCAAAGCTACACGAGAAAACAGCAGTGTATACGTAAAGATAGAAATACAGAAAATAGAAAGAAAGAAAAAAAGGCAAAGGCCAAAATATTAAAGGGGATGCCTGTGCACCAAGAGGCCATTCTAAGGGAAGACCTGACCAACTTGGGCCACAGGTCCTGGCCATCGGGCAAGACCCCCTTCTACAACCCATAAGGAAGGATTTCCCCTTCTCCAAGACCTCGCAGCAAGAACCAGCAATCTCCACTCCATGCCACCCAAAACCATCTGCCCTGAGACCCCAGCCCACTTTCCTGAGACTTCAGAGTCATTCCCCCAGCTCACAACCTGGCCTGGAAATTCCCCATCTACACCAGAAGTGAGTGCCCTGTGGTCATACCTGCAAAGGCCTGCCCCTAGTACCATCCCATGGGCATCAGCCATTCAGGGAATACCTGCCCAATTGACCCAGGTTTTGGCCATCAGGCAGGATATCCCTCCAAAAGTTCCTCTTCTCCAAAGATACCCGAGTAGACCCTACAATCTCCATGCCCTGCCCACAAACATTCGACCAAGACACCCTGCCACTGCTGAGAACTCAGAAGACCAGCCCCAGCTCCCATCCAGCCCAGAGGCATCCCATCCTGGACAGAAGACAGGATTCCTTGAATCTGTCCAGCTCTGTCTGGACCAAGAGTACTGATAAGACCAAGAACGAGTCCATGAGAAGATGGACCATATGTCAAGGAAGAAGTACTAAACAACAAAATAAAGACCGTCAATTACAGCATCACCGAACCTTTAGTATTCCCTACCGAGCTAGATCCTGAACATCTCAAAATGGAAGAAACAGAAGAAACAACCTTATGGTAATGACATCTCAAGATTCTAAGATTGGCTTACATAAAGAGAAATCGAAAATATTATTGGAAAGAACAGTTACATATACAAATAAAACTTGGGAAGTTATTAGCTTCATTAATTACATAGAAAAAAAAAAAAAAAAAAAACTAGAGGAAAGGACAATAAGCAGAAGAAAACTCTATATAACCATCTGCCGGATCCAGCATGGATATTCATCTGTCAAAACCATCCATGCATTGACCAAAACGCAATAAAACAGATGAGGAAACAGTCCCAAGAATCTGGGTTTTCGTTGTATACTGCAATGGATACATTTTCTGATATTACTTTTCGGTCTTGGGGTGTGTTTTTCCTGTGTTTTTGGTTTTTTTTCTGTTTTTGTTTTGGTTTCTTTGGTTTTTTTTTTAGTTTTTTTTTTTTTTTTTATGAAGCTCTTCCCATTTTTTTCTTTGTCTGTTCCTCCATATCATGTTTGATTTCTTCTTTATAAGCCTATAGAATCTTTGTGATGTCATCCATAGGTTGTTTTCTTCTGTTTCTTCCATTTTGAGATGTTCAGATCTAGCTCTGTAGGAAGACTAGTTTCTGGTGATGCTGTATTGCTCTTTATTTTGTTGTTTGTACTTCTTCCTTGACATCTGTCCCATCTTCTCATGGATTTGTTCTTGGTCTTATCAGTACCCTTGGTCCAGACAGAGCTGACAGATTCAGGAAGCCTCTGTCTGGTCCAGATGGAAGCTCTGGACTGGATGGGAGCTGGGGCTGGTCTCTGAGTCTCTGGCAGTGGCTGGTGTCTTGGTCGAATGTTTGTGGGGCAGGGCATGGAGATTATAGGGTCTACTCGGGGTATCTTGGAGAAGAGGAACTTTGGGAGGGATATCCTGCCTGATGGCTCAAACCTGGGGTCAAGTTGGGCAGGTATTCCCTGGAATGGCTGATGCCCAGGGATGGTACTAGGGGCAGGCCTTTGCAGGTATGACCACAGGCACTCACTTCTGGTGTAGATGGGAATTCCAGGCCAGTTGTGAGCTGAGGAATGGACTCTGAGTCTCAGGAAGTGGCTGGGGACTCAGGCAGATGGGTTTGGGTGCAGGGAGTGGAGATTGCAGGTTCTCCTGGAGGTCTTGGAGAAGGGGAACCTTCCTTATGTGTGTGTTGAAGGGGGTCTTGCCCAATGGCCAGAACCTGGTGACAAGTTGGTCAGGTCTTCCCTGGAATGGCTGGTGCACAGGGATCCCCTTTATATTTTGCCTTTGCCTTTTTTCTTTCTCTATTTCTGTATTTCTATCTTTACGTATTACACTGCTGTTTTCTCTGTAGCTTGATGCCTGACATCTGGAGTCCTCCACTCTTCCTTTTCTTACTTCTCAATCTTTTCTTCCAAAATTTATCCTCCTTTTTATTCCGTTTGTCTGACAGCCTTTTCTGTTCTTTCTCCTGCCTGGCTACTGGACATGAAGTACTTTATTAGACCAATCATGTGTTTTAGACAGGCAAAATAACACAGCTTCACAGGGTTAAATGAATGCAATATAAAAGAATGCAACCCATGTTTGCAACATTGGAACAGCATCGTCAAACGTAACAATTCTCAAAACATTATTCCACAATGGAAGCATGTCTTCTTCAAGGAAGCAAACTCTGGCTTCTTGCTTTCCTATTTGCATCCCTTGTATATCATCTTTTGTCCTTTTTCTTTGGATAAGACTTCAATCACTGTATATCATTAAATGGAGAAAGAAGCTAGACATAGTGGTGAACTGCTTTAATCCTAGGACTCTGGACGTAGTGGTAGACAGAACTCTGTGGTTTTGAGGCTAGCATGCTTTGCATAGTGTGTTCCAGGCCAACCAGATTTACCACTGTGGTAGTTTGAAATAAAATGGAACCCAAATGGAGTGGCACTAGTAGCATGTATTACCTTGTTGAAAGAAATGTGTCACTTGGGGGAAGGATTTTAGGTCTCTTTTCTCAAACTTGCCTCAGTGTGACCCTCAGTCCACTTCCTGTTGCCTCTGTAAACCTCTCAGGTCTAGTACCACACCTGCCAGGGTGCTGCCATGCTCCTCTTCCTGATGATAATGGACTGAAACTCTGAAATTATAAGCAAGACACCTCAGGTAATTGCTTTTATTTAGAAGAGGTGGCATGGTCATAGTTTCTCTTCAAATCAATAAAATCCCTAACTAAGATACCTTTTATGACTCTGTCCCATCCTTCCAAAATGGACTATATGAAAGCCCCTATGTTTTTCTTGGTTTTAGCAGAAATAGTGAGTTTTTTTCTGTTTCTTACATTCTTGGTTCCTTGTCACAAATATTATTGAAGTGATGGTATATATTTTAGTTTTCTCTGTTGCTGTTATAAAATACCAACCAAAAGAAACTTATAGAGGATACATTTTTATCTTGCTTTCCTCTCCTGATGACAGTCCATCACTGAAGGAAGACATTTCAGAAACTCCAGCAGAAGCAGAGGCAAGAACCATGGAGGAACATTGCCTACTGGCTTGCTCTCAACAGCTTGCTCAGATTGATTTTTAATACAACTCAGGTCTGTCTGCTCAACGATGTTATGGCCTACAGTGAGCTGGGCCCTCATATTTCAATCAACAATCAAATGCCTTGAAATACATGTCTACAAGCCAGTCTGATGAAGGTAACTTCCCCCAAAAGAGTTTCTCTTCCAAGATATGTCTGTGCTTGAATCTCATGGACAATTTTAACCAGTGAAGTGTAGTGTCCTTTTATTCTTTCCTTATTTTGGGCATTTTGGGCATTTGACAGCAACAACCATTGTAGAAGAAATAGACTACTTAATAAATATTGGTAGTCAACTGGACATTGAGGATTAGTATCCCATATGCATAAGAACATCAAGCTAATAATAGCTAAATTATTATAGGGTAAAGAATTAATCAAAGAGTTCTCAGAATATTAAACACAAATGTCTGAACAACACTTAAAGAAATCACCCTTAGGCATCTCAGAAATGCAAATAAAAACTAGTTTGAGAATTCCTCTTACATCCGTCAGAATGGCCAAGATCAAAAATTAAAAAATGACAGCACATGCTGGTGAGGATACTGGGAGTGGGGAACACTTATTGATTGCTTGTGTGGATAAAACATGTTCAGCCACCCTGGAAACCAGTGTGACAATTCCTCATGACATTGTGAATCTATTTACTTTAAGATCCAGCTATAATATACTCAGGCACATACTCAAAGTATTCTGCATCTTGCTACACAGTTAATTGTTCATCATTTTCATTCTTGTTCTATTGATAACAGTTGGAAGTTGTAAGCATCCTAGAAGCTCATCCACTGAAGAATGGATAATGAAATCATAGCACATTTGAATTGTGAGGTCTTCTCTTCAGTTGAAATAATTTTTCAAAAGGAATTCATGAAAAGAGACAGCACCCAGACATTATTCTGAGTTTGGGGAATTCTACTGGAGAAAGAGAGAGTGAGAGCAAGAGCCAGAGCCAGAGCCAGAGCCAGAGCCAGAGCCAGAGCCAGAGCCAGAGCAAGAGCGAGCACAAGGAGGATAGGAGCTAGAGTGGTTAAAAAAAAAAAATCACAAGAAACCCTACCGAAACATCTAACCTTGTATCATGTGAGCTCACAGAGACTGAACCAACAACATGGAGCCTGCATGGTAGTGACAGAAGTGTTCTGCATATATGTGACAGTTGTGTAGCTTTGTCTTATTGTGGGACTCCTAACAGTGGGAACAGGGCTATCTCTGACCCTTTGGTGGCATTGGGACCCTATTCCTTATCCTGGGCTGCCTTAATACACGGGGAGGTGCTTAGTTTTCCTGATACTTGATATGGCATAATTTGTTGATAACCATTGGAGGTCTGACACTTTCTGAATAGAAAGGTAGGAAGAGTGGATGGGGGCAGGTGAGAGGTGAGGTGGGGGAAAATACTGGAATGAGAGGAGGGAGGGGAAACTATGGTCAGGATTTAAAATAATAAATAAACTTTTTAGGAAGGAATTCCAGAAATCCACAAGTAATTATTGGAACAAGTGAAAAATCATCTTGAGAAATGTACCTAAGTCCCAAATAGAAAAAGACAAATAAATGTTTTATTTTACATGTGAGTTTTAGATTTTAAAAATTTTAATGTGTGTGCTACCATCTGAATAACCACAGAAGTGAAGTATATATTATGTTATGTTAATGATTATTAATAGTTATTATTATAAGTGTATAATAAAATAATGTTTAATAATTATAATTATAATATATTAAGTATATATTATGTTATGTTAATAATTATAGATAGTTATTATTATAATGATTATATGATAAAATAATGTTTAATAATTATCATAATAATGGTAACATATTAAGTATATATTATGTTATGGAGAGACACAGGGCAAACTAGAATTAGAAGATTAAATAGGGAGGGAATGGCAGAAAGTGGTAAATGTAGGTGTGTTTAGAAGGACAACTCACATTCAAGGCCAGTTGAAAACTACTTGGAAACCTGCTACTTAGAAGGATCCTAAAGTATTTACAGATTTTGAGGAAGTCTAAATGGAATCACCAAATAAAGGAGGAAAGAGTGCCCCAGCTAGACATTTTCTGCACCAAATATTTATCTAGTGCCAGGAACTGGATACATAACTTGATGAGGGCATCCATGGAAACAACCAAACATCATTGCCTATTCTGAATGCTCTGGGTTACTCTATACAAGTGTCTGGTAAAGCTTTATTGCAGAAGACAACACTGAATATTTCATTAAACATGAAGAAGTCCAGCTAGTTCTTACCTAGAACCTTCACCAGCACTGAATTTCATTTGTGGTACTGAACATATTCTGAATTCTACCAGAGGAGAATTGTATCCCCCAATTCAGCTACAGACTCTGTGTCTACAATGGTGACCTTCCTGCATGATACATACATACAATAATGGCATAAATATTAGGGTATAATCAACCAATGTCTGACTGGATTTAAAGTCCACTCCATGAAGTGCAACTCGACCTGACATGGATAAAGATTCCCAGAACCTCAGGGTATACATGTCAAACTCAAAGGGGAAAATCTAGTAATATTATTCCGTTTAAGGAACTCAGCAACAAAAACAATCCTAATGATATTCTGCTATACTCATTGGTCATTGCATCACCTAGCTCTCACCATGGAAGATTCCTCTGTAGTAGAAGGCAACTCACCCAGAAATCTACAATTGCACAGTGTGCAGAGAGGGAGGAACTTTGGACCACACACTCTTCAGTGAGTTGTCTCATCAATTCCTTCAACTCAAGGTTTAGAGATCTATACCAAAGAGGAGACAGACAGAATTATGAGTCAAAAGTGATGGATAACTTCAAGGCAGCAGTGTCTTCCAGACACAATGGCACTGATACTTCTGTAAGCTTACCCAGACCGTGTGAGCACGCTCAAGGCCTTTGTGGTTCAAATGGTACAAGTTCAGATGGTGTCTCATAATTTGGAGGAGCAAGTAGGCACCAATTCTCACCTCAGACAAAGAAGTTATGTGAAATAGATAGTGCTTTGAAAGGAAAAATCTGTTTTCTCCAGTGGAGTATCACTGAGTACATTATTAAACACATTTCAGGACCAGTGCCATGCACAGGAGTGGTTGGATAACACAAAATGGACAGAATGGTATTTTTCTAGACTTTTTGTCTTAATTTGCTTAACTCAGTCTTCTTGGTGCATTTGTTCCTTTTTCATTTTTTATATTTATTATTATATTTTTATTTATTTTCTTGATTTTTACATTCCATGCAAAGTTTCCCCTCCCCTCCCTCTTTCTAGGTCCCCTCTCCTTTATCATTCAACCTCACCACATCTAATCCCCCTTTACTGTTATTCTTTAGATACAGGCAGGAATCTCATGGATATCATTGAGTCCTGGTGTGTCAAGCTATAGTGAGATCAGGCACGTATTCCCCCACCAAGGATGGAACAGGAAAACTAGCAAGATTAATGGATCCTAAAAGCAGGCAAGATAGTCAGAGACATCCCCCTTCTGTCACTGCTGGGAGTCCTTCTTGATGACCAAGTTACACAATTGTAACATATAAGCAGAGAGTCTAGGTCAGTCCTATGTAGGTTCCCTGGTTGTTCTTTCAGTCTCTGTGAGCCTTTCTGAGCCCAGGTTAGTTGATTCTGTGTGTTTTCTTGTGATGCTCTTGACACCACTGGGTCCTACACTCTGTTCTCTCCCTCTTCTGAAGTATTCCCCATATTCTGCTCAAGGTTTGGCTACACCTACAATATATGTGGGGTATAGATGTTGCAGAAATTTTGTGAGGGACCAACAGATGACTGGCACAGCTGGGGCCACTTCCCGTGAGAGGAAATCCCCCTTGAGGACCAGGACTCAGCATCAGGATATCCCAGAAACCTGGGACAGATCCAAACCTGAATGGCAAAAAGTCAATGGAATGATTCCTAATGATATTCCTCTGTACTCATTAACTGATGTCTAGACCAATTGTCATAAGAGACGCTTCACACAGCAGCTTATGAAAAAATGTGTCTATTTAGTTTGATGTTTATTTTAATTTTAATGTTTTTGTTTTTTCTTTATGGAACTGAGAAACATATTCAGGGCCTTGCACTTGCTAGGCAAGGGCTCTACCACTAAGCTAAATCCCTAATCACCTTTGGGGTGTTTGTTCTCTTTGACCTTTGACTTTTCTCTACTTTTTATTTTGTCTTTAAAGAAAAATATTGAAAAAACAATACAAAAGTCGGTTGGTAGACAGTTGAGGAGGAATTGGGTGAAGAGAAAAACATTATCAAAATGCACTCTAAGAAAAATGTCAATTTAATTGTAAGCACTCCCCCCATAAATAAAATGGAGAAGACACAGTCTATTGAAGAAATGCTAGTTAAAACCTTCCATCCAGAGGTCGAAAGAAGTATCTCCAAACCATTGTCCAGTTCCAAAATCATGTCCCAGTGTATCAAAGACATTTGTGTAAGTCCAGAAAGCATGAATGAGATAATGAAAACATCTAAATATATAGAATAACTCATGAAATAAAGACCACATTTTAACAAATGTGATTGCATAACACCAATTAAGTTTGCATTCAAATATGTAATGAGCATGTTAAGAGGCAGCCTACATACAACTAGAAATATATCTACTGGCTATAATAGACTGAAGAATATGTAGAATATAGAAAGTATAAATAAACTGGGGCTGTAGACACAAGTCAGCAGTTAAGAGCACTTGCAGTTCTGTCAAAGGATCTTAGTTCAGTTTCAACCACCCATGTTGGCTGCCAACTCAAAGCTACTGAAAATTCAAGCTCTGCAGGATCTAGCTTCCTCTTCTGCCCCCCAAAATGTTATTCTCAAGCTTCCTACAGATACACACACATATCATATATCAAATGTGCATTGAGTACTCAAATAGCCATAGTGAAATTCTCCATCAAAGTAGACAAGAACACATTTGTCTATTTTGTGACATCCACTCTCATCAACTTTTTAAGTGTTTTCAAGCTCTCAAGCATCTCCTGTATTTCCAACCTTACAACACAGGAGAATTTGTCAAGCTATATCTGAAAATAACATCGAATGCATGATAATCCTTGTATTAACTACAAAGCATTAATCCACAGAGCCTTATACTTACTAAACCCCTGCCCTTATTTTCAGAATACCAACTAACAATGATCAGTTTGCTCTGCCTTTGGCTTTTGCTGTGGAGGAAATAAACAGGAATCTATATCTTCTACCAAATGTGTCTCTCATATATGACTTCTTCACTGACAATAACCATGTTAAACAAGCATTTCAAAATTTAGTACTCTATGCTGCAGCAATGCATTTACTTCCCCTTAACTACCTCTGTGAAGATGTGAGCAAATGTCACGTAATGATTACAGGACCAATGTTAGCACCATCCATGAGTTTTGGCAACAATTTTTGCATTTCTTCAAAAATCCACAGGTGAGGTTGTTTGGGTGGGAAAGTATGGAATCTTATTATTTTCCTTAGCCTGAGGCTGAGGAGAGTATAAGGAGTAGATTAGCTTCACATTCATGTAAATCAAGTTGATGTGTAATTAATCAGCCACTCAAAGGGACATTCCAATTCATTGTTTGATATGTAGATGAGAAGAAGAATTAGCAGTCAAGGGATATTCCTTGAACAAACTGTAGAAAGTTATTTTTTCATATTCCATCAGTGTAGTATACCTGTAGTAATAGCAAAACATTCCCCTTCCTGTCATTTCAAACTGGTGCTTCACACACCTCAGGGTTCCCATTGAGATTTCTGAAAATTGTCTACCTCATGCTGTTCCCTGTGTTTTATGTCCTTCAGCTCACCTATGGACCTTTCTATCTTATCCTGAGTGATCATGAACAGTTTCCCAATCTGTATCAGATGGCCCCCAAGGACACTGCTCTGGCCCTGGCCATGGTCTCTTTGATGATTCACTTCTACTGGAACTGGGTTGGGCTGGCCATCTCAGATGATGACCAGGGTCTCCAATTTCTCTCAGATCTGAGAGGAAGAACTGAAGTCAAAAGACTCTGCTTAGCCTTTGTGATCATGATCCCAGTCAACATGGAGTTATACATGTCAAGAGCTGAGGGGTATAACAACCAAATTGAGACATCATCCACAAATGTTGTTATCATCTATGGTGACACAGACAGCATTCTAGCTGTGTGCTTTAGAATGTGGTATCACAGGGTATACAGAGAATATGGTCACCACCTCTCAGTGGGATGTCACTACAAGTAAGAGGGACTTCAGCCTTGACTCATTCCATGGGACTCTTGCTTTTGCACACCACCATGCTGATATTTCTGGTTTTAAAAATTTTGTTCAGAAATTGAATCCTTCCGAATACACAGACATATCTCTGGCAGGACTGGGGTGGATGTGCTTTAGCTGTGAAGGCCCAACATCTAACTGTAAGACACTGGAGAACTGCTCATCAAACCTCTCGCTGGAATGGTTAATGCTTCAGACTTTTGACATGGCTTTTAGTGATGATGCTTATGATATATACAATGCTGTGTATGCTATGGCCCATGCTCTCCATGAAATGCTTCTTCAACAAGTAGAAAACAGCCAATGAACACTCTGAGAGAACTGGATTCTGACTGCTTACAGGTACTGTATCTCCAATGAATTGTACTTGGTCCTCATCAATGTTATATTCTTAAGAGTCTCTCACATGTTGACATCTATATTTGTCATGTATGTGGTGTTCACTATAAGTCATGGTTTGTATTACTGTCCTCACCTGATTCTGACCCCACTGTAGGCTCTGGAAACCTTATCCTCCTTGATTCTCTGAGAAAAATATCACAGGAAATAGTACTGAGGTTCAGTTCAATATCTAATTGTGTTCCTGTGTGTGAGTATATTTGTGTCTGGTTGCCTGTGTGTCTTTGTGTTTGTTTCTGTGTACGTGTTTGTGTCTTTATGGGTGTCTAAAATCATTTTTCCCTTTTGTGTGCATGTATAGATGTGCTACTTTGCATACATTAATCTCTCTCTTCTGTGTTTGTGAGTGACTGTGTATGTGAGCATATATTTGTTGTGTGTAGATATGTCTCTGGTGAATATTTTTAATTGGTGTGTTTCTCTCTGTGTGTTTTGTGTCTTTATGTTCCTGTGTATTTCTGTATCTGTGTCTGTATTTGGTTGCTTAGGTCTTCTCTATGTGTGTTTTTAGTGTGCATGTTTTTAATGACTTTTGCTGATTATGTGTATTCCTCTGCGTGGGTATCTGTGTGGAATTGTGGGTGTTGTGTGTGTGTGTGTATGTGTGTGTGTGCATGAGTAGTGCCTATTTATATTTGATGGTTTGTGTGCTGTCTGTGTTTGTGTTTGATGGTTTGCCATGAAAGAACAAAAATTCTAAGAACACAATGACTTTATTATTCACATGCTTTCATTGTGGTTCTCCCTTCGGCACCTTCAATGAACGTTGCCATAGGATGAAGTCAGAACAGATTTTCAGACTTAACATAAGGGAATATGCACTGAAGAATGTTTACTATCTTTCAGATTCACCGATTTCTGAAGAAATATGCACTTTGTTATCCTGTTGGAGATGTAATAAATAGAATCAGAAAGAAAAACTGGCAAGCAGAGTAATGGCATTTTCCATATTTGGAGTTTTCCCCATGGTGTTGATTTTAAGGTGAAATAGGAGAGTTTAAGACTTATTTTTCACGTGGTCAACAGCTCCATTTATATGAAGACATGATAGAGTGGGCCACGGAAGCTAGACAGGTGGGTCGACAATATGTACTGATGTGCATATCACAGATGTACCACTGTAGTGTGGCATTTGGTTTTCTGTGACAGGTGTTAGATGGATGACATGTACATAATTTTAAACTTCTAGATGATGTTTCTTCCCTTCAGATTTTAAGAGTATGTTTTTTGGTAACTTTTTGAAAATATAAGACAATGTTATGGTAATTTTCATCTAAGAATCTGTCATTATGATAGTAATAAATCTAGATGTGACTAACATTTCATATTTTTCAGTAATGTTTCGGGGAAAATCTATAATATTATTCCGTTTAAGGAAACTCAGCAACAAAAACAATCCTAATGTATTCTGCTATACTCATTGGTCATTGCAATCACCTAGCTCTCACCATGGAAGATTCCTCTGTAGTAGAAGGCAACTCACCCAGAAATCTACAATTGCCACAGTATGCAGAGGAGGGAAGAACTTTGGACCACACACTGTTCAGTGGTTGTCTTATCAATTCCTTCAACTCAAGGCTCAGAGATCTATACCAAAGAGGAGACAGGACAGAATTATGAGTCAAAAGTGATGGATAACTCCAAGGAAGCAGTGTCTTCCAGATACAATGGCACTGATACTTCTGTAAGCTTACCCAGACCGTGTGAGCACGCTCAAGGCCTTTGTGGTTCAAATGGTACAAGTTCAGATGGTGTCTCATAATTTGGAGGAGCAAGTAGGCACCAATTCTCACCTCAGACAAAGAAGTTATGTGAAATAGATAGTGCTTTGAAAGGAAAAATCTGTTTTCTCCAGTGGAGTATCACTTAGTACATTATTAAACACATTTCAGGACCAGTGCCATGCACAGGAGTGGTTGGATAACACAAAATGGAAAGAATGGTATTTTTGTAGACTTTTTGTCTTAATTTGCTTAACTCAGTCTTTGTTCATTTGTTCCTTTTTCATTTTTTATATTTATTATTATATTTTTATTTATTTTCTTGATTTTTACATTCCATGCAAAGTTTCCCCTCCCCTCCCTCTTTCTAGGTCCCCTCTCCTTTATCATTCAACCTCACCACATCTAATCCCCCTTTACTGTTATTCTTTAGATACAGGCAGGAATCTCATGGATATCATTGAGTCCTGGTGTGTCAAGCTATAGTGAGATCAGGCACGTATTCCCCCACCAAGGATGGAACAGGAAAACTAGCAAGATTAATGGATCCTAAAAGCAGGCAAGACAGTCAGAGACATCCCCCTTCTGTCACTGCTGGGAGTCCTACTTGATGACCAAGTTACACAATTGTAACATATAAGCAGAGAGTCTAGGTCAGTCCTATGTAGGTTCCCTGGTTGTTCTTTCAGTCTCTGTGAGCCTTTTTGAGCCAAGGTTAGTTGATTCTGTGTGTTTTCTTGTGATGCTCTTGACACCACTGGGTCCTACACTCTGTTCTCTCCCTCTTCTGAAGTATTCCCCATATTCTGCTCAAGGTTTGGCTACACCTACAATATATGTGGGGTATAGATGTTGCAGAAATTTTGTGAGGGACCAACAGATGACTGGCACAGCTGGGGCCACTTCCCGTGAGAGGAAATCCCCCTTGAGGACCAGGACTCAGAATCAGGATATCCCAGAGACCTAGGACAGAACCAAACCTGAATGGCAAAAAGTCAATGGAATGATTCCTAATGATATTCCTCTATACTCATTAACTGATGTCTAGACTAATTGTCATAGGAGATGCTTCACAGAGCAGCTTATGGAAAAAGATGTCTATTTAGTTTGATGTTTATTTTAATTTTAATTTTTATGTTTTTTCTTTACGGTGCTGAGAAACATATTCAGGGCCTTGCACTTGCTAGGCAAGTTCTCTACCACTAAGCTAAATCCCTAATCACCTTTGGGGTGTTTGTTCTCTTTGACCTTTGACTTTTCTCTACTTTTTGGTTTTGTCTTTAAAGAAAAATATTGAAAAAACAATACAAAAGTCGGTTGGTAGACAGTTGAGGAGGAATTGGGTGAAGAGAAAAACATTATCAAAATGCACTCTAAGAAAAATGTCAATTTAATTGTAAGCAATCCCCCCATAAATAAAATGGAGAAGAGACAGTCTATTGAAGAAATGCTAGTTAAAACCTTCCATCCAGAGGTCGAAAGAAGTATCTCCAAACCATTGTCCAGTTCCAAAATCATGTCCCAGTGTATCAAAGACATTTGTGTAAGTCCAGAAAGCATGAATGAGATAATGAAAACATCTAAATATATAGAATAACTCAGGAAATAAAGACCACATTTTAACAAGTGTGATTGCATAACACTAATTTTGTTTGCATTCAAATATATAATGAGAATGTTAAGAGGCAGCCTACACACAGCTAGAACTATATCTACTGGCTATACTAGACTGAAGAATATGTAGAATATAGAAAGTATAAATAAACTGGGGCTGTAGACACAAGTCAGCAGTTAAGAGCACTTGCAGTTCTGTCAAAGGATCTGAGTTCAGTTTCAACCACCCATGTTGGCTGCCAACTCAAAACCACTTAAAATTCCAGCTCTGCAGGATCTAGCTTCCTCTTCTGCCCCCCAAAATGTTATTCTCAAGCTTCCTACAGATACACACACATATCATATATCAAATGTGCATTGAGTACTCAAATAGCCATAGTGAAATTCTCCATCAAAGTAGACAAGAACACATTTGTCTATTTTGTGACATCCACTCTCATCAACTTTTTAAGTGTTTTCAAGCTCTCAAGCATCTCCTGTATTTCCAACCTTACAACACAGGAGAATTTGTCAAGCTATATCTGAAAATAACATCGAATGCATGATAATCCTTGTATTAACTACAAAGCATTAATCCACAGAGCCTTATACTTACTAAACCCCCTGCCCTTATTTTCAGAATACCAACTAACAATGATCAGTTTGCTCTGCCTTTGGCTTTTGCTGTGGAGGAAATAAACAGGAATCTATATCTTCTACCAAATGTGTCTCTCATATATGACTTCTTCACTGACAATAACCATGTTAAACAAGCATTTCAAAATTTAGTACTCTATGCTGCAGCAATGCATTTACTTCCCCTTAACTACCTCTGTGAAGATGTGAGCAAATGTCACGTAATGATTACAGGACCAATGTTAGCACCATCCATGAGTTTGGCACAATTTTTGCATTTCTTCAAAAATCCACAGGTGAGGTTGTTTGGGTGGGAAAGTATGGAATCTTATTATTTTCCTTAGCCTGAGGCTGAGGAGAGTATAAGGAGTAGATTAGCTTCACATTCATGTAAATCAAGTTGATGTGTAATTAATCAGCCACTCAAAGGGACATTCCCAATTCATTGTTTGATATGTAGATGAGAAGAAGAATTAGCAGTCAAGGGATATTCCTTGAACAAACTGTAGAAAGTTATTTTTTCATATTTCCATCAGTGTAGTATACCTGTAGTAATAGCAAAACATTCCCCTTCCTGTCATTTCAAACTGGTGCTTCACACACCTCAGGGTTCCCATTGAGATTTCTGAAAATTGTCTACCTCATGCTGTTCCCTGTGTTTTATGTCCTTCAGCTCACCTATGGACCTTTCTATCTTATCCTGAGTGATCATGAACAGTTTCCCAATCTGTATCAGATGGCCCCCAAGGACACTGCTCTGGCCCTGGCCATGGTCTCTTTGATGATTCACTTCTACTGGAACTGGGTTGGGCTGGCCATCTCAGATGATGACCAGGGTCTCCAATTTCTCTCAGATCTGAGAGGAGAAACTGAAGTCAAAAGACTCTGCTTAGCCTTTGTGATCATGATCCCAGTCAACATGGAGTTATACATGTCAAGAGCTGAGGGGTATAACAACCAAATTGAGACATCATCCACAAATGTTGTTATCATCTATGGTGACACAGACAGCATTCTAGCTGTGTGCTTTAGAATGTGGGTATCACAGGGTATACAGAGAATATGGGTCACCACCTCTCAGTGGGATGTCACTACAAGTAAGAGGGACTTCAGCCTTGACTCATTCCATGGGACTCTTGCTTTTGCACACCACCATGCTGATATTTCTGGTTTTAAAAATTTTGTTCAGAAATTGAATCCTTCCGAATACACAGACATATCTCTGGCAGGACTGGGGTGGATGTGCTTTAGCTGTGAAGGCCCAACATCTAACTGTAAGACACTGGAGAACTGCTCATCAAACCTCTCGCTGGAATGGTTAATGCTTCAGACTTTTGACATGGCTTTTAGTGATGATGCTTATGATATATACAATGCTGTGTATGCTATGGCCCATGCTCTCCATGAAATGCTTCTTCAACAAGTAGAAAAACAGCCAATGAACACTCTGAGAGAACTGGATTCTGACTGCTTACAGGTACTGTATCCTCCAATGAATTGTACTTGGTCTCATCAATGTTATATTCTTAAGAGTCTCTCACATGTTGACATCTATATTTGTCATGTATGTGGTGTTCACTATAAGTCATGGTTTGTATTACTGTCCTCACCTGATTCTGACCCCACTGTAGGCTCTGGAAACCTTATCCTCCTTGATTCTCTGAGAAAAATATCACAGGAAATAGTACTGAGGTTCAGTTCAATATCTAATTGTGTTCCTGTGTGTGAGTATATTTGTGTCTGGTTGCCTGTGTGTCTTTATGTTTGTTTCTGTGTACGTGTTTGTGTCTTTATGGGTGTCTAAAATCATTTTTCGCTTTTGTGTGCATGTATAGATGTGCTACTTTGCATATATGAATGTCTCTCTTCTATGTTTGTGAGTGACTGTGTATGTGAGCATATATTTGTTGTGTGTAGATATGTCTCTGGTGAATGTTTTTAATTGGTGTGTTTCTCTCTGTGTGTTTTGTGTCTTTATGTTCCTGTGTATTTCTGTATCTGTGTCTGTATTTGGTTGCTTAGGTCTTTCTCTATGTGTGTTTTAGTGTGCATGTGTTTTAATGACTTTTGCTGATTATGTGTATTCCTCTGCGTGGGTATCTGTGTGGAATTGTGGGTGTTGTGTGTGTGTGTGTATGTGTGTGTGTGCATGAGTAGTGCCTATTTATATTTGATGGTTGTGTGCATGTCTGTGTTTGTGTTTGATGGTTTGCCATGAAAGAACAAAAATTCTAAGAACACAATGACTTTATTTATTCACATGCTTTCATTGTGGTTCTCCCTTCGGCACCTTCAATGAAGTTGCCATAGGATGAAGTCAGAACAGATTTTCAGACTTAACATAAGGGAATATGCACTGAAGAATGTTTACTATCTTTCAGATTCACCGATTTCTGAAGAATATGCACTTTGTTAATCCTGTTGGAGATGTAATAAATATGAATCAGAAAGAAAAACTGCAAGCAGAGTATGGCATTTTCCATATTTGGAGTTTTCCCCATGGTGTTGATTTTAAGGTGAAAATAGGAGAGTTTAAGACTTATTTTTCACGTGGTCAACAGCTCCATTTATATGAAGACATGATAGAGTGGGCCACAGGAGCTAGACAGGTGGGTCTGACCAATATGTACTGATGTGCATATCACAGATGTAACCACTGTCAAGTGTGGCCATTTGGGTTTTTCTGTGACAGTGAAATTAGATGGATGAACATGTAAAGACTCAATTTTAAACTTCTAGATGATGTTTCTTCCCTTCAGGTTTTAAGAGTATGATTTTTTTGGTAACTTTTTGAAAATATAAGACAATGTTATGGTATATTTTATCATATCAGAAACTCTGTGCATTATGAATAAGTATAAATCTAGATGTGACTAACATTTCATATTATTCCCAGTAATGTTATCCATATTCTCTTGGAACCTTTCTGACTGCTGTCTATTGCATTTTGTTTCTGCTGTTGAATCTCTAATCTGCATGTAGAAAAGACTGAAGCTAATTGTAAGGAAAGATTTGGAACTCAAAACATACATACAAGTCATTAATTTATATTCCATAATTTTATTCAAGCACTTTGACTAGGAGGTCCTAAATGGCCTACTTGTCTTACAATACATTTGCATTTTCTTGGGCCATCTTAGATATTTTATTAAATAAAACTTTTTTGGACTTTTTGAATATGGATGCTTTACCTGTATATTTCTGTGTTCCATGGAACTGAAGATAATTTTGAGCCTAAGTCTAGGAGTGGGGGATTGAACAGCAAGTGTGATAGATTGCTAAGCAATCTCTCCAGACCTGAATCATAATTTCTAAAGGAATCTTTCATTAGAAGAGCGTTTCTTTACTCCTTAATTGTTGCATAACTCATTCAAACAAACAAAAAAAATGAACAAACAAACAAAAAAGATTTGTATTGTTTCCTTTTCAGGTTGGACAGGCACTCATAGTCATCATAATTTGGCTTTGAGAAAGTTTGTAAACAAAATATCTCACTATGTGTCCATGGATATATCATAGGTATTGATTCTGATGTGTCTGATTTTATAGTATCTACACTACATTGCCTACTACAGTGCTATTTTTGAGTTTGAAAGGTGTTTACTTCCAGAGAGTGTGTAAACTTAATCTGAAATGATATCTCAATTTGCTCAGATAAAGTCACAGAGATGAGAAAATTATGCTCAGAGAACAGAACAAATAGGATGAAGTTTTAGCTACCATCGTTTACCACTAGATCAGATGTGAGCAATGAAATCACAAGACTGCTTCTACCAGGCTTAACTTGAATGAACATTAAAAAAACATCGACCAAAAGGAGAGGGAGAACTAAAAACAATCCAATATGTGCTGTAATCTAGATATGCAACTTGTAATGCAAAAATGAAACTTGCAAACAGTGAGGCCGCAGGACTTCAAATGACAAAATCATAGGCTACATGACAGTGAACTCAATGACATCCTAAACAAAGACTTCAAAGAATAATTGTAAGAATGCTCCAGAAATCAAAGAGCATACAAATTACCTCTAAGGATAATTTATTTCAATCACAAACACTTGCAAACCATAAGAAATTGAGTGAGGATTTGACACAAATTCAATAAAGTTACAGTAATAATGAGGAACTCATACTAACAGTTTGAAAATGAAAGACACAACAATTCAAATAACAAACTATATAAAACGCCTTACTAAAATAATACCCAAAGTAGAAGACAGGCTATTGGGGCTTGAAACAAAACAGATGAATTATAATTCAAACTATGACAAAGATAAAACAACAAGGAAGAATGAAGAAAACACAAGAGACTTAGGGGACACCAATAAAAGACCAAATTAAGAAAGCACAGGCACAGGAGGAGAACAACATGTGAGAGAACCAAAGGTTTTTCTCATAAAATGACATCTAAAATTTTACCAAATCCTGGGGAAATGTGGCCACCCAGATACAGGAAGTAGTGAGAGTGCTTCACAGACATGTTCAGGAAAGGATATTTTGAATTTCCCAACTTAAAGAAGGAAATACCTATGAAGATAAAAGAAGCCTATAGAACACAAAACAGACTAGATCCCCCAAAAAATCCCAACACCACATAATAATTAAACAACTAAATGTACAGAATAAAGAAAGAATATTTAGAGCAGCAAAGGAAAATGACCAAGTGACATATAAAGGCAAACCCATCAAAATAACACCCGATTTCTCAATGGAGACTTTGAAAGCCAGAAGGACCTGGACAGATATAATGCAGACACTAAGATACCATGGATGCCAGACTAATATACCCAGCAAAACTCTTAATCATCATAGATGGAGTGAGCAATCTACAGATTCAACACAATCCCCATCAAATACCAACACAATTCTTCACAGATCGGGAAAGAATAAAATACTCAACTTCATATGGTAAAACAAAAAACCCAGAATAGCCAAAAGAATCCTGTACAGTTAAATAACCTCTGGAGGCATCACAATCCCTGACCTCAAGCTCTACTGTAGAGCTACAGTAATAAAAACAGCTTGGTACTGTCATGAAAACTGACATGTGGACCAATGGAATCGAATTGAAGACCCTGACATTTACCTGCACACTTATGAACATATGATTTTTGACAAAGAAGCCAAAAGTGTACAATGGAAAAAAGAAAAGATCTTCCACAAATAGTGCTGGCATAACTGATGTCAATGTGTAGAAGGTTGCAAATAGATGCCTATCTGTCACCATATACAAAACTTGAGTCCTAGTGGATCAAAAACCTCAACATAAATCCAGCTACCTGAACCTGATGGAAGAGAAAGTAGGAAGTACTGTTGAACGCATTGGCACAGGACATCACTTTCTAAATATTACACTAGTAGCACAGACACTGAGAGAAACAATCAATCAATGGGACCTGTTGAAACTCAGAAGCTTTTGTAGAGCAAAGGACATGGTCAACAATACAAATCGACAGCCTAGAGAATGGGAAAAGGTCTTCACCAACCCCACATCTGACAGAGGGCTGATATCCAGAGTATAGAAAGAACACAAGAAATAAGACATCAAAATGCCCAATAGTCCAATTAAGAAATGGGCTATAGAAATAAACAGAGAATTCTATACAGAGGAAGCTCAAATGGCTGAAAGACACTTAAGGAATTGCTCAACATCCCTAATTATCCAGGAAATGCAAATCAAAATGGCTCTGAGATACCACCTTACACCTGTCAAAATGCCTAAGATCAAAAACACAGAAGACAGCTCATGCTGGAGAGAACGTGGAGCAAGGGGAACTCTCCTCCACTGCTGTTAGGAATGCAAGCTTGTACAGCCCCTTTTGAAAACAATATGGCGCTTCCCTAGAAAATTGGGAATCCATCTCCCCCAAGAAAAAGCTATAGCACTCTTGGGCATATACCCAAGGAATGCTCAATCATACCACAAGGGCATTTGCTCACCTATGTTCATATCAGCATTGTTTGTAATATCCAGAACCTGGAAACAGCCTAGATGCCCTTCAAATGAAGAATGGATAAAGAAAATATGGTACATATACACAATGGAGTACTACTCAACAGAGAAAAACAATGAGATCAGGAGGTTGACAGGCAAATGGATGGATCTAGGAAAAAATCATCCTGAGTGAGGTAGCCCAGACTCAGAAGGACAAACTTGGTATGTACTCACTCATAGGAGGATATTAGATGTAAAATAATAATGACTGGACTGCTACACATCTCCAGGGAGGCTACCTAGAAAACGGGATCATAGGAAAGACACAGGGATTACCCAATGACAGAGAAATGGATAAGATCTACATGAACAACCTGGACAAGAGTGGGAGTAATGAAGGGTAAGATTTGAAGGAAAGAAAGCTTAGGGGAGCAGGAGATCCCAGCTGGATCAAGAACAGAAAGGGAGAACAAGGAATAACAGACCATGATAAATGAAGACCACATGAGAACAGGAATAGGTAGAGTGTTGGAAGGGTCCCCAAAAATCCACAATGATCCATCCTCTGTAGACTGCTGGCAATGGTCTAGAGAAAGCCTGATCTGACCTAGTCTGGTGATCAGATGGCCAAACACCCTACCAGTAGAGCTGGAACTTGCTTCCAATAACTGATGGATGTGGATGCAGAGATTCTCAGCCAGGCCCCAGGTGGAGCTCCAGGTGTCCAATTGTGAAGAAGGAGGAGGGACTGTAAGAGCTTGAATTGTTGAGCCCAATATTGCAAAAAGCACAGGGACAAATAGCCAAACTAATGGAAGCACATGAATTATGAAAAAAAGGCTGTGAAGCCCCCAGCTGGATCAGGCCCTCTGGATAAGTGAGACAATTGAATAGCTTGAACTGTTTGGGATGCATCCAGGCTGTGGGACCATGACCTGTCCTTAGTGCATAAGCTGGCTGTTTGGAACCTTGGGCTTACACAGGGACACTTTGCTCAGACTGGAAGGAGGGGACTAGACCTGCCTGTACTGAATCCACCACTTTTAAATGAATCCACAGAGGAGTTTTTGCCCTGGAGGAGATGGGAATGGAGCGGAGGGGTTTGTGGGAAGGTGAAGGTGCGGGCTTGATGGGAGAGGACATGGGAACCCATGGATGATGTGTAAAATTAAAACACAAATATAGTAATTATAATAAAAAATAAACAGGACGTTTCTTGACAAAATAAGTTTCTATAAGACAAAACATATGATAACCTTGTACTATAAGGAGAGGAACTCAAAGCATTTCCAAAATATTCAGAAATGGAACGAAGTGTGATGGTGCTTCACAGAATTAATGAGCAACTAAAAAAGTAGTTCACCAATATGACAAGAGGTCAAATAGACAGAGACAATTTCTCAATTAAATTCCTCTATTTTCTTGTGTCTCTGCTTTGTGTCAAGTTGAAAAAGCTAAGCTACACAATGGGTTGGTGGGGTGTTCAGTTCAGGCATTCCAGTGGTCACACAACATATACTCCTAGATCTTCCTGAAATTTTAGTAGTTCAAATCACCTCAACTTTTCATTAATTCTTTCTCATATATTCATGTGTTGCCTTCTATAAAGTACTGAAAGAAATGTGTTCAGTCAGGTCATGTATAGAAAGAAAACTTGTAAACAACTCACATGATGAGATGCTATAAATATTGAAGGAGTAGTCAGCTCCTGGCCCAGCATCTGCCTGATTTTCCTCAGATGCCCTCTGCTGTGTGCAGTGTTGATTGCCAGCCTGGATTCAGAAAATTCCATCAGGAGGGAATGGCAGCCTGCTGTTTTGATTGCATCCCCTGCCCAGCAAATGAGATTTCCAATGAGACAGGTATGTGTTTACTGCAGGGAGAAATCCTTCACATTGACTGAATTCTGTTATCCACACTGCACTTTTGAAGGGGCCTAGAAGGGTGCAGCACTGCTGTGTGCTACTCACCAGAGAAGCTTGCTCAGACATAGGTTTAAGTCAAATAAAGTATTCATTAGCTGGTTGTCAACTACAGTTGATATTTAGGACTCCAGTGTAGCACTGAGCCTTTCTCAGGGTGAGGTTTCAAGCAAAAGAACCATGTTGTGGGTTGACATACTTCAGTTACCAAGAACAATGGCCTGAAGCAGATCTACAGAAGCTGAAAAGCAAAGTTAGTGCATTGTGAGACATTCCTAGAACTATAAGGACTATAATGGATTAGGCCTTTGCTTCAGTTTGGAAGGTGGTGCTGCTAGGTAGTGAGTTTTATAGTCTGAGTTGTACTTCCATCATGGAGTCAGTTGAGCTAGGGAGGGTCTGGGTACCTAATAAGTTCTATGGCCCTTTTACAACACAAGAAATATCTATTCCTTTCCTACATAACTTGTTCTTTCCACTGCCCACAAACAGTGCTGAAAAGGAGAGATATTGAGTTACCGTGTGTTGGAATTGTAAATAAGTATTGTATGGTGGTTGGCTTGCAATTTATACAGCATTTAATGAATGGCTGGTATTTTGTGTTGTCATTTAGGTGACAGGTAAGTGGGGAAGACAGCATGAAGATGTGAATTCAGAGTGGTACTATAAGGCTGTAATGGGAGCCTGCTAATGAAACTTTGGTATGATGCAAGTGCTGTTCCTTCCATGTGAGGGAGATTTTCAGAGAGTTTTGACACTCATGCTGTTGTAGGTTGTGCTGACTAAATATAGTAACTGTGGGTAAAATTACTAGAAACAGCTAAACAGAAGACAGTTCTTGATTTCATATATAAAAAAATGGGGAAAAGTATGGACTCTTGATGCAGAGAAAGACAGGTGTCCCACTTACGATTTTGTACACACTAGCAATGATATCACAATAATATTGATAAAATAGTTTTGTTGTAAAGAGAAACAGCCACCATTATTCCAATGATAGTTTGCATACACAATCCATATAAGTCAACTGGTTATTGTTTTGGAGATATCCAAATGCAAAGGTGAATCCAGAATTGCTTTGAACTTTTATTGCCAATCGTTAATAAAGACAATTGGTGCATTGGAGAGATGTCTCAGTGGTTTAGAGCATTGGATGCTCTTCCTGAGGTTCTCAGTTCAATTTCCAGAAACCACATGGTGGCTCACAACTATATGTAATGAGATTTGCTGCCCTTTTCTTGTGTGCAGGCATATATGCAGACAGAGTTGTGTATACATAATAAATAACAAAAGATTTTAAAAAAAGGTATTTAGGGTCAACAAGAAGAGTTAGCAGGTAAATCTCTTGTCTCACGTCTGACGACCTGAATTCATCACAGAAAGCCTATTGGAATGAGTTGGATCCAATTCCTATAAGATGGCTTCTTGACAATTTGCACTTTATTCACACACACACACACACACACACACACACACACACACACATACACACACACACCCATAATCAAACACTCACACACATGTTTAAAAAAATATTGTAATAAAATTGATTTAATATAATAACTATAAAGGGCATGTATAATGGTTGTTCACATGTTCTCGGAAGTGGACTTAGACCTCGTGTAAGAGCAGACCTTTTTCTTAACAGCTGAGCCGTCTTTCCAGCCCCTTAAAGAAAAACAAACAAAAAATGTAGTCATACCTGGCCATAATGTTGGTTCGTTTATTCATGGAATGACTTAAAATCCTGGAAGCACAATATTCCTCTCCATTATTATCCACAATTTAGCACAAGTACAATCATATTTCCCTTACTTGCATTGGTGTAAATTGCAACTTATGATGGGGTATTATTGTTCAGTTCAAATATTCTATGTTACCACTCTCACTTGGGAGTTCTCATGTTGTCTTGTTCATGCTCTTTTGCCAATAACTCCTTCACCATTGAGTACATTAATAGACCCCAGGTCTGTTGGATTCCACAGACCATTCCTAGTGATATCTGAGCTTGCCTTCCCAGCAGGTCTGCATAAGAGGATGATTGGACCTCAGACCTGGGTACTAGCTGTTTGGTAGGGTCTACATTTTGTTATATTTAATAAGGGGGTGGTTTTTGCCTCCACCCTTGGCATTGATATAAAAGCCCTTTGGAATAAAGTGCTGGGCTGGTGGATTAGGAATAGGCACTTCTGAGGCTATCCTGTGTTTCTATCTCTCTGTCTCTCTCTCTTTCCTCTAAATTTCTATCTAAATCTCTTATCTCTCACTCCCCAAGAATAACCAAGGGAAAATGTGGGGGTGGGTCCCCACACAGGTCTCATATCTAAGGAAATAAGGAAGTAGGTGCACTGAGCTCACAAAGGTGGTGATACAAAATACAAGACTTATGGGTGCTATGTACATGTAGAGTTTTCTAACTTAATATTCAGATTATCTTATTTTATAAACTGTTTGTTATCCCTATTCCCTCATGAGGACACAACTAAATTAATTTAATTATTTTTTCTTGAGGATATCATAGATTATAGAACCTCCCTCTCTCCCAATTCTATTTCCCACACATCACATGCAACAAAAACTCTGAAACTCATGAGCTCTTCTTCATTTACTATTTTCAAGCACTCTTTTTCATTTACTGCTTTCACATTCATATGCACTTGCACACACGCACTAGATCCTATTTGTTGTTGCTCGGCTACTCATGTGTTTGGTGATGATCATATGGGAATTAAAAAAAAAGCTATACGAGTTTTCATCCTGGATAAGACCAAGTCTCCAACTCTCATGAGGGCATCACTTCTAATTCACATAGAAAGATTCATGTTATAGTGTCTCATTAGGATCTGTGTTTCTCTTTGAAGGAGATAGGCATTATGAAATGGAAGCATTGCATTTCAGAAAAGTCTCAATTACATCTTTAACAATAAACTATTTGGATGTTGCAAAGTTTCTGAAATACACTGGCGTGGCAAGTCAATAAGAAAAGCTGAAGTTGCACTCACAATACTTGTGCTTTCTGCATCAGATGTGGATCAGTGTATGAAGTGTCCAGAGGACCAGTATGCCAATGCAGAGCAGAACCACTGTCTGTACAAAGATGTGACCTTTCTGGCCTTTGATGACCCTTTGGGGTTTACTCTGTCCTGCATGGCCTTGTGTTTGTTTGCATTCACAGTTCTGGTTCTTGGGATCTTTGTGAAGCACCAAGACACTCCCATTGTGAAGGCCAATAACCTCACTCTTAGCTACATCCTGCTCATCTCCCTCATCTTCTGTTTTCTCTGTTCTTTGCTCTTCATTGGCCATCCCAACTCAATCACCTGCATCCTGCAGCAAATAACATATGGAGCTGTATTTACTGTGGCTGTTTCCACTGTGTTGGCCAAGACCATTACTGTGGTTTTGGCCTTCAAAGTCACTACTCCTGGAAGAAGGATGAAGTGGCTCCTGGTATCAGGGGCACCAACCTACATCATTCCTTTCTGCACTGTCATCCAAATTATTCTGTGTGCAATCTGGCTGGGAGCTTCTCCTCCCTCTGTTGACATTGATGCACACTCAGAACATGGCCACATCATCATTGTGTGTAACAAGGGCTCAGTAACTGCTTTCTACTCTGTCTTAGGATACCTGGGCTCTCTGGCCCTGGGGAGCTTCACTGTGGCTTTCTTGGCCAGGAATCTCCCTGACACATTCAATGAAGCCAAATACTTGACATTCAGCATGCTGTTTTTCTGCAGTGTCTGGGTCACTTTTCTCCCTGTCTACCACAGCACTAAGGGCAAGGTCATGGTGGCTGTGGAGGTCTTCTCCATCTTAGCCTCCAGTGCTGGCTTGCTGGGATGTGTCTTTGTCCCCAAGTGCTACATCATTTTGCTAAGACCAGAGAGAAATTCTCTTCAAAAGTTAAGGGAGAAAACATTTTCCAGAACTCAAATTTCATAAAATTTAACTGACAAATGTAATGTTGGTATAGAACCACCAATTAGAATACAATGCAAGGTTATTCACTAGCTAGTGACTTTCACTGCTTCTTCTAACGATGTTGTTTATCAGTATCATGTATACTACTTTTATCAATATTGTCTCCCATAACCATCCACTCAGCCACCTGTGTTTACAGGACTTGACTTTTGGACCTTACTGATGAGTGGAAATGTTATTTTTGTCTGTAATATGTAATAAGATTTGAGATTAACTCAACTCAGAGGTTTCCTATTGCTATCTTAGTGAATGTAAGACTTTGACAGCAATTGATTATTGGAGAAACTGAAGGAATTTTGTGACCTCATGTTTGCAGATGAGGGCAAAGCAATGCTACCCCTCATAGGGTTAAGACTACAGAATCCTGCTGCATCCTTGGAGTTTGAGAAGTAGAACTTGGGAGCGAGAGGGATGTTTCAAGAAACAGATATTGCAAAATCTGTAGAGACGTCTCAGTAGACAAAATCATGTACTGCTCTTGTAAAGTGGCAGAGTTCAATACACAGCCTTCATAAAATGTAGTTCACACCAACCTGAAATAGTAGCTCTAAGGGATCAATGTCCTTCTTGGGCCTCTAAGGACTCTTACACACACACACACACACACACACACACACACACACACACACAGAGACCAGAATCCAAACCCTTTCTGTCTATCACTAAAAAGAAACAGATTTCTAAGGGATAATAATAAAATAAAATATATTAAGATAAAAGAAAAACAACACATTAGATGGAACAAAACAAACCAAAAGAAGGAAAGGAGCCCAAGAAGAGTCAGATAAATCAGAGACCCACTTGCTAGCACATTCTCAGTCCCATTAAAACTGTAAAGTGATAGCTATTCTACTTATGCAAAGAAACCAATAGGGTAAAATGAGAGAAGAAAAAGATGAGAAGACAAAACAAAACAAGACTAAACAACAAAAACAAGATTAAAAACATCAAAAAACAAACAAGAAAGTAAAACACCCTGACATGATATTGTAAGATAAGAAACATCCAAAGAAGCCACTGAGTTCATTTTCTGTTGCCATCCACAGTTGCACATGCATTCTCCCCTTTAGCATGGTTGGTTTCCCAGGGAGACTCCCTTGGAGGAAACTAAACTTTCAGTAGCAGCTGGCTACCCACTGGATATTGCTTCTGGGTTTGGAATGAGGCATGTGTCCACTTCTCCTTTCAGTTCAAGTACCCTGCACTGGATAGTGTTTTGTCAGTCTGACACAATCTAAAATCATCTGAGAGGAGGGAACCTCAATTAATAAAGTGTTTTCAAGCTGGTGGAGGTGGTGTACACCTTTAATCCCAGCACTTGGGTGGCATAGGCTTGGAGATGTCTGTGACTTTGAAGCCAGCCTGGTCCTCAGACTTAGTTAAAGGATAGCCAAGGCTACATAAAAAACTCTGTCTTAAACCCTCCTACCACCCTAGAAAGAAACTGTCTCCATGAAATCCAACTATAGGGCATTTTCTTAATCAGGGATTGACTGGGAGGGCCGAGCTCAATGTGGGTGGTGACTTTCCTAGGCTGGTAGTATTGAATTCTATAAGGAAGCAGGCTGAGCAAGGCAGTAAACATCTCCTCTCCATGGCCTCTGCCTCAGTTCCAGTTGATTTTGGTCCTGGCTTCCTGCAATGATGGACTCAAATGTGAAAGTGTTTGCAAAATAAGCGCTTTCCTTTCCAACATGTTTTTTGGCCATGTTGTTTCATTGTAGCAATGGAAACTCTAATTAAGACAAGTTGGTACTAGGAGTGGGGTCTTGCTTTGACAGACCTGACCATGTTGTTTTGTAGGAGTACTATGGAGGGACTTTAAAACAGTATATTAGAAAATCATTTGAGGATTTATGGAACAACAAGCTCTACTCTAGTAGCTTGGAATATAATAATGTTGAGAGCAATGCAGAAGATGGGAACATGGCTTGTGAAGTTTCAGAGGGAAGTTTAAAGAATCTTTTGGGGCCATTTGTTATTCTGAATTAAGATTCTGTCTCCCTGGTTAGCTGGGGCTGAATAATCATCTACAATTAACAAAATATCTGAACAACTATAGTGAAACCTTTGTTTTACTGAAATACTGGATACTGGTTGGCTGGCATTGAGAAATTAGTGGTGATTAAGAATAGCCCACAGTGGTGGTGGTGCACCCTGTTAATCCCAGTGCTTATGAGGCAGAGCCAGTTGGATCTCTGTGAGTTCAGCACCAACCTGAGCTATAGAGTTAGTTCTACAACAGGCACCAAAACTACACTGAGAAACACGGTCTCGAAAGAAACAAAACAACAACAACAACAAATGAGGAGCCCAGCATTGTTGAGTTGAAATCTTCTGAGAAGTGGTTCCTGAGAGCTCATGGATGCTGTATCCCAGAAGCAGTTGTATTTCATACTGGCAGTCAAATTTGGTGATGTGCATGTCACCCATGTGGTACTGTTTTTGAAGGCATGAATTGGTCATGGATTCTAGATGAGGCTTGGCACTGTGAGAAGCCAGGAGATGCCATTGGTGAAGGTGTAAGTACACTAGCCCTTAATGGTCCAAAATTAAAGGAATCATACAGAGAATTTGATACTTGGTACCATGAAGAGAGTCTGTCAGAGGCATTGATGAAGCCTAGTTGCAGCAGAAGACCCAGCATTGTGGTTGATGTCAGCACTGTGGGATGACTGACATGAACAGCAGGAGCTATAGAGTGGAGCCATCCTGAGCCTGGACGGTAAGCTGTGTGTCTCAGAGGATGGAGCTGGAGAAGTGCCCCAAGCCGTTTGGAGGCCCAGATGATAGTAAGTGCAACCAGACATTGGAAATCGAACTATTATACAGTTGAAGAGTGGATTTTATTTGTCAGGGAGAGACTTTGCCTTGTGCCTTTCCCACTTGAAGTAAGGAATTGTTTAACATAATTTTTATTTTTGTTAGGAGCCCACACTTGAAAGATTTCATACATTTAAAAGCAATTTTTGGGTTTCAACAGATCTGGATATCTTCATCTTTGCCCTCCCTCTGTGTCCCTGTTCAAGCTTGACCCACCCATTTCCCTATGTTCTTATCCCCCACTCCTTGCCATCTGCCACCCTCCAGTCTACTTATTTAGATCTCATCCACTTCTTCTTCACAGGATCATCCATGTGTTCCTTGTAGGGTCTTTTCCTCTTAGCCAGCCTCTCTGGAGTTGTGGGTTGCACTATGGCCATCTCTTCCCTCCCATTTAGTATCCACTTATGAGTGAGAACATACTATGTTTGTCTTTTTGAGTGTGGGTTACCTCACTCAAGATGATATTGTCTAGGTCCATCCATTTGCCTGCAAATTTTATGATATCATTGATTTTATGGCCGAGTAGTACTCCATTTTGTGTATGTGCCATAATTTGTTTATCCACTCTTCAGTTGAGGGACATCTAGGTTGTTTCCAGGTTCTTCCTATTACTAATAATGCTGATAGTAACATAGTTGAGCATGTGTTCTTGTGGTAAGGTTGAGCATTCCTTGGGTATAGGAAATTCCATACCTATTCACATTTACTTCTGAACCATTCCTCTCTACAGTTCTTAGCAACCACTCATCTACTTTCTGTCTGCAGATGTGTCTATTCTGGATATTTCATATAAACATAAAATGCTGTTATGTATAGGGCTTCTGTCACTTAGCATAATATTTTCATAGTGCACACTTATAACACTACATCTTTTTTATAGATCAATTATGGTCTCTTGTATGGATTTACTGCATTGTATTTGTTTTTACCAGTTGATTGACACTTGTGTTGATTTTACCTTTCTGATTTATTGTGATTTGTGATGCTATAAACATTCATAGAAAAGTCCACTTATAACCAACTGACTTTGACTCTCTTTAGTGTTTGAATAGAAGTAGAATTGGTTGGTGTGTTACATGCTCATTTTATGTTTAAGCTGTTGTTCATGGATAGTCAATATCATTTCCAAATTGGTTATAAAATTTTACAACCCCATCAATATGCATGAGTTCCAATTTATATCCCCACCCACCCTTTTTATTATCTACTCTTTTTATTAGTTATCCTATTAGAAGTGAAAAAAAAAGAGCCTGTATACATTAAAGGGATATATTCTTCTGTTTTTTTGTTTTTGAGACAGGGTTTCTCTGTGTAGTACTGGCTGGCCTAGAACTCACTCTGTAGATCTGACTGGCTTTGAAATCATAGAGATCCACTGGTTCTGTCTCCTGAGTGCTGGCAGTAAACGTGTGTGCCATCACTGCTCGGCAGGAAGGAATTTTTAAAAAAAATGATTTATTTATTATGTATAGTGTTCTGCATGCACGTATTTCTAAATGCAAGAATAAGGCACCAGCTCTCATTATAGCTGGTTGTGAACCAATTTGCAATTGTTGCAAGTTGAACTCAGGACCTCTGGAAAATCTGCCAGTACTCTTAACTTCTGAGTGAAATTTTAATGTGTTCCATTGTGGGAATTTTAAAACTGTGGGGTATTTAAAGTTACTTATGTTTTAAAAAATATTTATTTTTATTGTAGGTACATGGTGTTTTGCCTGAGTGTATATCTGTGTCAGGGTATTGGATTCCATGGAACTAAAGTTACTGAGAGGTGTTAGCTGCCATGTTGGTGGTGGGACTTGAACCTGGGTTCTCAGGATGAATAACCAGTGCTGTTAAATGCTGAGCCAGTTCTCCAGCCCATAGTTAGAATTTAATGTGAGATATTGGGGATGAATTGGTAAGGAAATGTAGCTTTGTAGTGATGTATTTGTGTGTCAAAATTATATGGCATCAATTGTGCTGGATAGTTTTCTAATAACTTGGATTGAAGGTACTTCCAAGTCTGTATGAGTTGAAGAAATATGCACTAATTTAGCAAAAGTTGAAGGACTGTGAACAAGTGAGAAAGATAAAGGCTGCTTGCATGGTTAGAATAATACAGAGAAGTGAGTACAGAGTTAGTGGGAGTAATTACATCTGGGTATTGACACTGGGCACCATAATTCATAGAGAGGCTCTAGGTATTAACTGTAAATTGGTTGTTCTGGTTGACATTTAGTGTCGGGTAATAAAATGAGTACCTAGGTTTGCAATAGCTTAGTATGTATGTCATTATGCAGTGATCAGGTATGGTATAATCTTTATTAAAAGTTACATTGAATGTGAATAAATTGAATTTCTTCAGAATAAAAACATATAAGCAAAGAACTCAGAAAAACTGAGGAAATGTCCTAATGGCTTCAGAAACAAAACAGTATATTGACACATATTTGTGGTACTGAATGTCAAATTTACAAAATGTTTAAGAATATTTACATGCATGACTCTTGAATCTCTTTACCAGCATACATAATTGAAAAAGGAAATAAATCTTCTTGGAATCCATTGGTCAAATTAATAAAATTTGAGAATGATCCAAGTGGAAGAACACACAAATTAAGAATTTTATCAGCAAATGAAATCAATAACCCAAATTTAATCGAGATATAAGAGGAAGATACTAAATGCAGGATATAACCCAACATGAACAAAAGGATGGACGCTGAATTCATTTAGCCTAACATGATTACTTAAAGAAATAGTAGATTATGGGATCAAATGCCAAATTATGACTTCATATGTGAGTATTCAGATAGTGAAGAACAATCATACTTCAAAATCACTAGGTTTTAAGGTTTCTTACTTCTAGCGTATGTTGTGTCCCTAATGTGATGAAGAGAGTTCCTTTCTGGCCTTAATAGTATGATGTAGCACTTGGGGCCAAAGATGATGCCTAAGAGTGATGTACTAGAGGCCAAGATAGAGAGGACTTCCATAGCCACCATGACCTTCCCCTTGGTGCTGTGGTAGACAGGGAGGAGGCTTACCCAGACACTGCAGAACACCAGCATGCTGAAGCCAGGAACTTGGCTTCATTGAATGTGTCAGGCATAGTCCTGGACAAAAAAGCCATAAGGTAGCTGCCTATAGCCAGTGTTCCCAGGTATCCCAGGATGCAGTAGAAGGCAACAGCTGAGCCTTTGTTGCAAAGGATGATGATGTGTCCATGTTCTGAATGGGCATCTTTGTCAATAAATGAGGGGGGGTTGCCAGCCAGATTCCAGAGAGAACAACTTGCAGTAGGGTACAGATAGGAATGATGAAATTAGGGGCCCTTGCTATCAGCAGCCAGCTCCTCATTCTCCCTGGAGCAGTGATCTTGAAGGCTATAAGTACAGTGAGAGTTTTGGCCATCACTGTGGAAAGAGCCACAGTGAACAGAAGTCCAAATGTGTTCTGCTGCAGGATACAGGTGACTGTGCTAGGATGGCCAATGTAAAGCAAGGGACAGAGAGAAGAGAGGGTCAGAGTGATGAGCAGGATGTAACTGAGATGCCGGTTATTGGCCTTGACAATGGGAGTGTGTCTGTGCTTCAGAAACACCCCAAAAACAATAGCTGTGAGTGAGGAGAAGTCCAAGGACATGAAGGTGAGTGTCTTCCCCAAGGGGTCATCATAGGCCATAAATGTCACAGTCTCATATTGACAGTGGCTCTTCTCATTATTTGTATAGTGAGTTTCTGGACACTTCACACACTGATCTACATCTGGCAGAAATGCAGGTGATCATGAATGCATACTCAGGTTTCCTCTTTTATTCTAAGTCACTTACCTGCTCCAGAACTTTGCAATGATGTCTGAACCGCCTTGCTTTGTTTCGCATACAAATACAGAAGGATTAAATTCAATTTGCCTTCTACTTCATGCTGACAGTATTTAAGCAGCACCAATGCTTTCTCTGTTGTTACTCATATGGTATCCTCACCTTGAGTGACACTGTTGTATCTGTTTTACAAGTCACTAGTGCACTGACATACATCACATAGACCTAATTTCACTCTGAAATTGCTCTTCATTAATACATCTCCATTCTTATGAGGGCATGAGACTTCGGTGCAATAGAGAGAATGTCTTTTAGAAATCATATAATGATGTTCTCTTTTATTCCAAATGCGTCTACATTCATAAAATCCATGATGTTCTCTAAGTGTCTTCATTCTACGAAGAAGCCTGAATGAGTTAAACTTCTTAAATTCTTGCAGCCTTGAAACACTTCATCAGCGACACTGTTTTCATAACTCTGTACAGTAGTAGCTACGTATTGCATAGATAAAGAACTATTCATGTATTCTTATGTCTATATGGACAAGTGTTTGAACTCTCTGTTCCTGATGTCTTATCAATTTACTCTTGTTTATGATTTATGATTATGGATTTTTTGACCTTATTTTCCATGTAGTAATAATGTCCATATTTCTATACACTTTTTATTTTTGATATATATTTAATTCTCTTTATATCATCACATTACCATTCACACTGGCAATAAAGTATATTCTGTTCATGATTTTGGTCTTTCTGATCTCTTCTCAGATTCTCCCCATCTCCATGCCCACCTAATTCCACACCCTGTCTTTCTCTTTTTCCTTAAAAAAGAATAAAACAAACTCACAAAAAACAAATAAAACAACAATTAAATAAACTCACTCTCTCACATATGCACACACAAACCACAAAAGCACAAAAACACAAAGTTGTGAATCAAAGTATAAAGAAAAATTCCAACAAGACCAGAAGAAAATAAATAAAGAAAAACAACAGCTCAGAACATTAACATCTCCACATCCTGGCCCCATACTCTGGCACTTTGATGGAGTTCAGGCTGTTCCTAGGGACCCCAGTCTTCTCAACAGTTCCAGGCTGCATTGTCTCCCCAGGACTTCATATTCCATCCTGCAACTTCAGCAGAAGACATCTACTTTACCAAAGGCCATGTTAGTTTTAGGGACCCTAGCATCCCCTTCATTTGGAACCATTTTCCAGCAAACAGTTCTGGAACTTCCTAGGGACACCAGGTATGTCGCTGCCCATAGCTGGGTAATACTCTTTAAAGCATGCCTAATATAATCCAGCAGCACCATGCCTCTTGGGCTCCATATTCCAGCCCACAACTCTGGCTCCTTTAGTGGATGACAGGACCCCAGGTATGATACCATACCACCGGCTAACACTCCTTAAAGCCGGCTCTACAGGCCCAGACTGTACTTTCTCCTTTGGGCTCCATATTCCATCTCACAACTTAGGCCGAAGACTTCTGTTTTACCTCAGGCCCGGCTGGTGCTAGAGACCAGAGCTAAGACACTTCTCACTGCTAGCCAACACTCACCAAAGGTGGCCCAACTGCCCCCAACTGCACACTACCTGCACTCCCTATCACAGCCCACAACTTCAGTTGCTTTACTGTAGCCTGTGCTATACTAGGAATCCCAGACATCAAGCAGATAGCCAGCACACAAGAGGCCACACAAATTATTGGAAGCACACAGGCCAGGTAGGCATCTAAATCACAGAGGTCTTGCAGAAAGGGAAATATGGCATCACCAGAGAGCAGCTACCCTATAACCAAAGACCTGAACATTCCAACAGCACTGAACAACAAGAAAGCAACCTTAAAAACAACTTTATGAAGATGATAGAGGGGATGAAAAAGATCCCATGATGAAATTGAGGAAAAGACAAACAAAAAATTGGAGGAAATTGATAAATTACTTAAAGAATGCCACGGAAGTCAGGAAAATACAAAGAAACAGGTGAAGGAAACTGATCAAGACCTGAAAATGGAAAGAGAAGCAATAAAGAATACACAGATGGAGGCAATTCTGGAAATCAAAAATCTGGGTCAGTGAACTGGAACTTCAGATGCAAGCATCACCAACAGAATTCAAGATATGGAAGAGAGAATTTCAATTGTGAAAGATACAATAGAAAAAACAGATTCATTGGACAAAGGAAATGTTGAATCTAAAAAATCCTTAACACAAAACTTCCAGGAAATTTGGAAATCTATGAAAAGACCAAAGTAAGAATATTACAAATATAAGAAGAATACCAGCCTTAATGATCAGAAAATATGTTCAATAAATTCATAGTAGAAAAAATTTTGAACCTAAAGAGGGACATGCCTATACAGGTACAAGAAGCTAACAGAACACCAGACAGATTGGACCAGAAAAACATGTCCCAAAGCCACATAATAAATAAAACACTGAACATACAGAACAATGTTCTAATATAACCATTATAAGCTGAAAGGGAAAAAAATCATGTAACATATAAAGGCAGACCTCTTAGAATACAATAGCCACAAATGCTTTGGGTTAACTCTAACTACCCAAGAGAAGGACCTGTATGATAAGTCCCTGAAGAAAGAAATTGAAGAAGATATCACAAAATGGTAAGCTCGCCCATGTTCATGGATAGGTAGGATTAACATACTAAAAATGTTAATCTTATCAAAATAATCTACAGATTCAATGCAATTCCCATTAAAATTCCAGCACAATTCTTCATAGACCTGGAAAGAACAATAATCACCTTCATATGGAAAAATATAAAAAACAGGATGGTCAAAAGAACCATGTACAAAAATACAGCTTCTGGAGGCATCATAATTCCTGACTTGAAGCTTTGCTACAGGTACAGTAATAAAAACAGGTTGGTACTGGTATAAAAACCAACATGTGGACCAATGGAATCAAATTGAAGACCCTGACATTAATATGCACACCTATGAACATATAATTTTTGACAAAGAAGCCAAAACTGTACAATGGAAAAAAGAAAGCATCTTCAGCAAATGGTGCTGGCATAACTGGATGTCAATATGCAGAACATTGCAAATAGATCCTTATCTGTCACCATGCACAAAACTTAAGTCCAAGTGGTTCAAAGACTTCAACATAAACCTGGTTTCTCTGAACCTGACAGAAGAGAAAGTAGGAAGTAGTCTTGAACCCATTGGCAACAGAGACCACTTTCTAAATATAACACCACCATCACAGACACTGAGAGCAACTATTAATAAATGGGACCTCTTGAAACTGAGAATTTTTTGTAGGGCAAAAAACATGGTCAATAAGACCAAAATGACAGGCTACAAAATGGGAAAAGATCTTCACCAACACCTCATGTAATCTCCTGCATATGTAAAGAATTCAAGAAACTAGACATCAAAATACCTAACAGTCCCATTACAAAATGGGCTGGAGTGCTAAACAGAGTTCTCAACAGAAGATGATCCAAGGTATGATAGACATTTAAGTAATTGCTCAACATCCTAAGTCAACAGAGAAATGCAAATAAAAAGGACTCTGAGATACTATCTTACACTTGTCAGAATGGCTATGATCAAAACCACTAATGACAGTCAATGTTAGAGCAAGGGTAACATTCCTCCACAGTTGGGGGGAGTGTCAACTTGTACAGCCACTTTGAAAATCAGTATGGCTGCTTCTCAGAAAATTTGGAATCAATTTTCTTCAAGATTGTAGTATAACTAGCTACACCACTTTTGGGAATATTGCCAAGGAATGCTCAGTCATACCTCAAGGACATAGGCTTAATTATGTTCATAGGAGCATTATTTGTAATAACCAGAACCTGGAAAAAACCTAGATGCCTTTCAACTGAAGAATGGATAAATATTATGTGGTACATATACAGCAGGGAAAAAACAATGACATCATGAGGTTTGTAGGCAAATGGATGGAACTACAAAATATACAGAGTGAGGTAACTCAGACTCAGAAAGACAAATATTGTATGTACTCACTCATAAGTGGACACTAGATATAAAGCAAAGGATAACCAGACTGAAACTCACAGGACCTGTATGATGTCCAGGAACATGAAGCTGAATGCTTAGAGACCTAGATGTGAACTAAAAACTACTAAAAAGAAAAAAAAAATGAAGGAAATGAATAAAGAAAAAGTCAATGAAATGATTTCTAATCATATTCTGATATAATCATTGACTTGTGCCTAGCCCAATCATCATCAGGAATATTAACTCCAGCAGCTGATGAGATGCAGAGACTCATAGCCAAACATTATAGGAAGTTTAGTAAACTACACTAAAGAGGAGGAGGAAGGGTTGTAGGGGCCAGAGAGGTTGAAGTCACCAGGAGGTCATGGCCCAAAGAATCATATAAGCAGGGATCATAGGGGTTCACAGAGACTGAAGCAACAATCAGGGATCCTCCATGGGTCTGTGCTAGGCCTTCTGATTACATACTGAATTTATTTTAGCTTGAGATTTTTGTGGGACTCCTAACAGTTGCAAGTGGATACGTCCATGACTCTTTTGCCTGCACATGGGACTCTTTCATCCTACTATGTAGCCTGGTCCAGCATTGATATGAGAGTTTATTCTCAGTCTTACTGCATCTTTTTATGTCAAGTGCAGTTGATATTACTTGCAGACCTGTCATTTTTGGAAGGGAACTGAAAAAACAGTGGGGGAGAAGGGGAGGTAGAGGGTGTATTTGTGTGGAAGGAAGGTTTGAGAGGCTGTGCTCAGGATATTTGTATAATATATAGAATTATCATAAAATTGAATTAAAGTTAAAAAAATACAAGTATGATATGCTCACAAGTCTATGGGTGTAAGGGAGAAAACTGCAGTTGTTTGAATGAGAATGTCCCCCCCTCCCCCCGTATCACACATTTGTAAGCTTTGTCTCCAGGGGATGGAGCTATTTGGAAAGGACTAGGAGATGTGGACCTTTTGAGAGAGGCCTGTTGCTGTGGAATTGTTTTAAGGATCTTGTTGTTCACAGTGTGTCTTCTCTGTCTCCTACTTGTGAATCAGTATGTAAAGTCCCAACTGTTCCTGTTGTCACTCTATCTTAGTTAAATTTCTAATGCTATGAAGAGACATCATAACCAAGGCAAATAATAAAAGAGAGAATTTAACTTGCAGGCTCACATTTCCAGATGCAGAACCTGGCAAGCTGCAGGCAGGAAGGAATGAGGCTGTAAAAAGAGCTGAGAGATTACATCTGATCTATAGGCATGATACACAGAGAAAGAGAGAGAGCGAGGCAGAGAAAGAGAGAGAGAGAGACAGAGAGGGAGCGCTGGAGGGAAGGAGGGAGGGAGGGACAGAGAGAGAGAGAGAGGGAGGGAGAGAGAGAGGGAGACATAAATGGGAATGAAGCAGGCTTTTGGAATCTCTATTCCCACCATCAATGACAGACCTCCTTCAAGAAGGCACATATCCTAATCCTTCCAACAGTTCCCCACCTGTAGGCCAAGCATGCAAGCTTATGATCCTATGGGGACCTGTCTCATTCAACCTACCACACATACCTCTGCTGTGCCTTCCTGGCCCCTTAACAGTCTGAAATTATAAGTCAATTAAATGTCTTCTTTATAGGTTGCTTGGTCCTAATGCCTTTCCACAGAAATAGAGAAGAAGCAGAGACAAAGTGCATTGTGACATGAAGCATACTGCACTGGTGTGGGAAGCATGTTTTTCTCTAGACAGATATGTGCACAAGGATTCAAGAACACAAAGCAGTTATGAATTTCAATGCCATGAGTGTGCTATTTCAGTGGGAGAAATAAACTGTAGCCTGTGGTTTCCTAATAGTTGGAAGGAAGAGTATTGTCTTTACTGAAGTGAACTGATTGCAGTTCATTTACAGATATTTTTCATTTGCTTGGATATTGCAGGTGTGGACAGCTGTGAATGTTTTCTGCATGACTGACATGTACCAGTCTCATTGGAAATCTCATTCCCTGGACATTGCTTGCAGTCAAAGCAACAGGAAGCCTCACCTTCTCGGTGGATTTTCACGAGTCCAGGATGACAGCTCTCACTGCATACAAACTGAGGAATCTGAGAAAAATAATATGAATGTTAGCAAATGGCCATGTTTTATGAAATTACTAATGGAGTGTTTTTGAATATAGAACTGTTAGTTTATTTATGTTAGTATTTGTAAATGCAGATAGTTAAAGTTTTTATTGCTAAAGTGCATCATCACAGACCCATGTGATAAATGTTTGACCCTAATAAGATTGCTTTAGTAATGTTTCTTTTATATATGTGGGTGCCCTTGTGTTTGGGGCATAAATGTTCAGAATTGAGACTTCATCTTGGTGGATCTTTCTTGTAATGAGTGTGTAACGTCCTCCATCATCTCTTTTGATTGTTGTTAGTTTGAAGTCTATTTTGCTGGATATTAAGATGGTGCTGGCATAACTGTATGTCAATGTTAGAAGGCTGCAAATAGAACCATATCTGTCACCATGCACAAAACTTAAGTCCAAATGGGTCAAAGAACTCAACATAAATCCATTTACTCTGAACCTGATAGAAGAGTAAGTAGGAAGTACTCTTGAATGCATTGGCACCAGAGATCACTTTCTAAATATAACACCAGTAGCACAGACACTGAGAGAATCAATCAATTAATGGGACCTGTTGAAACTGAGAAGCTTTTGTAGAGCAAAGGACACAGACAACAAGACAAAGCAACAGCCTACAGAATGGGAAAAGGTCTTCACCAACCCCACACCTAACAGATGGCTGATATCCGGAATATATAAAGAACTCAAGAAATTAGACATCAAAATGCCCATCAGTCCAATTAAGAAATGGGCTATAGAACTAAACAGAGAATTCTCCACAGAGGAAGTTCAAATGGCTGAAAAACATTTAAGGAATTTCTCAACATGCCTAATTATCTGGGAAATGCAAATCAAAGTGACTCTGAGATACCACCTTATACCTGTCAGAGTGGCTAAGATCAAAAACACAGAAGACAGCTGATGCTGGAGAGGCTGTGGATCAAGGGGAAATCTCCTCCACTGCTGGTGGTAATGCAAGCTTGTACAGCCACTTTGGAAATCAATATGATGCTTCATTAGAAAATTGGGAATTCACCTCCCTCAGACCCAGCTGTAGCACGCTTGGGTGTGTATATATACCCAAGGATAGCTAAATCATACCACAAGGAATTTGCTCAGCTATGTTCATATCAGCATTGTTTGTAATAGCCAGAACCTGGAAACAACCTACATGCCCTTCATCTGAAGAATGGATATAGAAAATATGGTACATATACATAATGGAGTGCTACTCAGCAGAGAAAAACAATGACATCATGAGGTTTTCAGGCAAAAGGATGGATCTAGAAAAAATCATCCTGATTGAGGTAACCCAGACTCAGAATGACAAACATGGTATGTACTCACTCATAGGAGGATAGTAGACGTAAAACAAGGTGACTAGACTGCTACACAAATCCAGGGAGGCTACCTAGAAAACGTGACCCTAGGAAAGACCCAAGGATCATCCAATGACAGAGAAAAAGATGAGATCTACATGAACAACCTGGATGACAGTGGGAGTAATGAAGGGCAAGATTTGAGGGAAAGAAAGCTTAGGGGAGCAGGAGATCCCAGCTGGATCAAGAACAGAAAGGGAGAACAAGGAGTAACAGACCATGATAAATGAAGACCACATGAGAACAGGAATAGGCAGAGTGCTGGAGAGGTCCCCAGAAATCCACAATGATATATCCTCTGTAGACTACTGGCAATGGTCGAGAGAAAGCCTGATCTGACCTAGTCTGACGATCAGATGACTAGACACCCTATCAGTCATCTTGGAACTCTCATCCAATAACTGATGGAAGTGGATGGAGAGATCCTCAGACAGTCCCCAGGTGGAGCTCCAGTTTTCCAACTGTCAAGAAAGAGGAGGGACTGTAAGAGCATGAATTGTTGAATCCAAGATTACAAAAATCACAGGGACAAATAGCCAAACGAATGGAAGCACACGAATTATTAACCATAGGCTGTCCAGCCCCCTGCTGGATCAGGCCCTCTGGATAAGTGAGACAATGGAATAGCTTGATCTCTTTGGGAGGCACCCAGGGGAGTCTTGGCCCTGGAGGAGATGGAATCGAGGGTAGGGCATGGGGGGAAGGTTGGGATGGGTTCAGGAGATGGGAGGACAGGCGAACCCATGGCTGATGTATAAAATTAAAACACAAATATAATAATAAAAATAATAATAACAACAACAATAATAACAATAATAATAATAAAATAAAATAAATTTAAAAATGACACTAACTTACAACTTACAAATGACTTACATCTGGGATTTTTCCATTAACTATTTCAGACTATTGTTGCAAATGAGTACTGAAATGGTGCATAATGGGATATTGAGGAATTGTATCCCAAGGTCTGGAGAAGTGGCTGATGGAGTGATGAAATATTTCTGTTCTCTTTGTTTCTCCAACTATAATCATTTGCTAGTTCTAGCACGGCTTCTAAAGTTCCATCTTACCCAATCAACTTCAATTCTTAGTAACAACAGAAGATTTACTAAAAAACTTATACCAAGGTCAGCAAGATTTCTCAGTGGTGGCAAGACACTGATAGACCTGAGGCTCTGAGAACATCCCAGGTTCCCACAGTGACAGGAGAAAATAAATTCTGAGAACCACCCTCTGCTTTCCACAACAACAGTTTAAGTGTCTGTATTTACACAAAAATGCATGAGTACACACACAAACACACACACATACACACACACACACACGACACATATACACACAAATTAAAAAATAATAAATAATTTAAAAGTTAAGAATGTAATTTCTTAGTCTTTCTTAAACACCTATGAGAAAAATTATCATGCTAAATGATCAAATGTTAACAACAAAAACAACTTGGTGTAATTGAGAAAAGAACCAGATTTCCCATCATGTCCACTTTTCAAAAAACAAAAAAGAAACAAAACAAACACCTCCCAACCCCACCCCCCAAAAAAACCTCTTGGTTAATCAAGCAAGGAAAAGAATGTTCAATAGTGAAGGAAAAAAAATTAAATTATTGTTATTTCCACTTGATGAAACTATAATTGTTAGAAAGTCCAAAATTTTAACTAAACTAAAGAGTGAATGATAAGCTGAACAGGTCTATTTGACTTTCAGCATACCTGGGGGATATTGCAAATTCAATGTCACACCAACAATAAATTAAATACATATATAAAAAATATTTTTGTTACATTATTTAGTAACAAGTGATTGCCAAGCCAGTTGGAACTCAATCTCACCCAGTATCAGGAGACCTCATAAGGATACCCTAAACATAAAGTGGTAGCCATTGTACATACATATAGAAACTAATAGTGTAAAATGAGAGAAGAAAAAGATAAGAAGACAAAACAAAACAAGACTAAACAACAAAAACAAGATTAAAAACATGTAGAAACAAACAAGAAAGTAAAACACTCTGACGTGATATTGTAAGATAAGAAACATCCAAAGAAGCCACTGAGTTCATTTCCTGTTGCCATCCACTGTTGCACATGCATTCTCCCCTTTAGCATGGTTGGTTTCCCAGGGAGACTCCCTTGGAGGAAACTAAACTTTCAGTAGCAGCTGGCTACCCACTGAATATTGCTTCCAGGTTTGGAATGAGGCATGTGTCCACTTCTCCTTTCAGCTCAAGTACCCTGCACTAGACAGTGTTTTGTCAATCTGACACAAGCTAAAGTCATCTGAGAGGAGGGAACCTCAATTAATAAATTGTTTTAAAGCTGGTGGTGGTGGTGCACACCTTTAATCCCTCTTCTTGGGAGGCATAGGCTTGGAGATTTCTATAAATTTGAGGCCAGCCTGTTCCTCAGACTTAGTTACAGGATAGCCAAAGCTACATAAAGAAACCCTGTCTTGAACCCTCCCACCACCCTAGAAAGAAACTGTCTCCATGAGATCCAGCTATAGGGCATTTTCTATAATCAGGGATTGACTGGGACGGCTGAGCTCAATGTGGTTGGTGACATTCCTAGGCTGGTGGTCCTGAGTTCTATAAGAAAGCAGGGACTCAAATGTGAAAGTGTTTGCAAAATAAGCACTGTCCTCTTCAACATTGTTTTTGGCCATGTTGTTTTATTGTAGCAATGGAAACTCTAATTAAGACAAGTTGGTACCAGGAGTGGGGTCTTGCTTTGACAGACCTGACCATGTTGTTTTGTAGGAGTACTGTGGAGGGACTTTAAAACAGTATATGAGAAAATCATTTGAGTATTTATGGAACAAACTCTTCTGTAGTAGCTTGGAATATAATAAGTTTGAGGGCAATGCAGAGGGTCAGAGTGATGAGCAGGATGTAACTGAGATGCCGGTTATTGGCCTTGACAATGGGAGTGTCTCTGTGCTTCAGAAACACCCCAAGAACAACAGCTGTGAGTGAGGAGAAGCCCAAGGACATGACGATGAATATCTTCCCCAAGGGTCATCATCGGCCAGAATGTCACAGTCTTATGTTGACAGTGGCTCTTCTCATTGTCTGCATAGTGAGATCTGGACACTTCACAAACTGATCCACATCTGGCAGAAATGCAGGTGATCATGAGTGCATACTCAGGTTTCCTCTTTTATTCTAAGTCACTTACCTGCTCCAGAACTTTGCAATGATATCTGAACCGTTTGCTTTGTTTCACATACAAATACAGAAGGATTAAATTCAATTTGCCTTCTACTTCATGCTGACAGTATTTAAGCAGCACCAATGCTTTCTCTGTTGTTACTCATATGGTATCCTCACCTTGAGTGACACTGTTGTATCTGTTTTACAAGTCACTAGTGCACTGACATACATCACATGGACCTTATTTCACTCTGAAATTGCTCTTCATTAATACATCTCCATTCTTAAGAGGGCATCAGAGGACAACAGAGAATGTCCTTTGAAATCTTATAGTGATGTTCTTTTATATCTCAAATGTATCTACATTTATAAAATCGACAGTATTCTCTAAGTGTCTTCATTCTAAGAAGGATCCTCAATGAGTTAAAATTCTTAAATTCTTGAGCCTTGAACCACTTCATCAGTGACACTGTTTTCATAACTCTGTAGAGTAGTAGCTATGCATTGCATAGATACAGAACTGCTCATGTATTCTTTTTCTTTTATTAAGAGGTTTTCTTTTCATTTTACATATCAACCACAGATTCTCCTGTCCTCCCTCCTCCCACCCACCAGCCTTCCCTCCAACCAACTCCCTTTCCCCCCACCTCCAAAGATCGGTATCCCCTAGGAAATAAGCAGTGCCTGGTATATTTGGTTGAAACAGATCCAAGCCCCTCCTCCGTGCACCAAGGTAAGCAAAGTGTTTCATCATAAACACATATGTTCCAAAAAGCTGGCTCATGCGCTAAGGACAGGTACTGGTCCCACTGCCTGTAGGCCTTCTAAACAGTTCAAGCTAAACAACTGTCTCACTTATCCAGTGGGCCTGATCCAGTTCCATGGGGGCTCCTCAGCTATTCATTCATAATTCATGTGTTTCCACTAGTTTGGATAATTGTCTCTGTACTTTTTCTAATCATGGTTTCAATATCTCTTGCTCTTATAATCTCTCTGCTCTCTCATTGACTGGACTCCTGGAGCTCAGATTGGGGCTTGGATGTGGATCTCTGAATCTGCTTCCATCAGTCACTGGATGAGAGTTCTATCATGACAGTTAGGGTGTTTGGCCATCCAATCACCAGAGTAGGTCAGCTCAGTCACCTTCTTGACCATTACCAATGGTATATAGTCGAGTCATCTTTGTGGATTCCTGGGGACCTCTCTAGCACTCTGCTTCTTCCTATTCCCATGGTGTCTTCATTTGTGGCTATAGAGTGAGTTCTATGACAGGCACCAAAACTACACTGAGAAACACTGTCTCCAAAGAAACAAAACAGCAACGACAACAACAACAAAAGAGGAGCCCAGCATTGTTGAGTTTAAATCTTCCGAGAAGAGGTTCCTGAGAGCACATGGATGCTGTGTTCCAAAAAGAGCTGTATTTCATGCTGGCAAATTTGGTGGTGTGAGGGTCACCCAGGTGGTTCTGGTTTTGAAGGCCTGAATTGGTCATGGATTCTAGATGAGGCTTGGCACTGTGAGAAGCCAGGAGATGCCATTGCTGAAGGTGTAAGTACACTAGCACCTAAAGGTCTAAAATTAAAGGAGTCATACAGAGAATTTGAGACATGGAACCATGAAGAGAGTCTATGAGAGGCATCGATCAAAGTGCAGCCAAGTTGTAGCAGAAGACCCAGCATTGTGGTTGATGTCAGCACTGTCAGATGAGAGACAAGAACAGCAGCAGCTATAGAGTAGAGCCATCCTGAGCCTGGAAGGCAAGCTGTATGTGCCTCAGAAGATGGAGCTGAAGAAGTACCCTAAGCCCTTTGCAGAAACCCAGAAGTCAGTGAGTGGATCCAGACATTGGAAATCGAACTATTATACAGTTGAAGTGTGGATTTTATGTGTCAGGGACAGACTTTGCCTTGTGCCTTTCCCTCTTGAAGTAAAGAATTAATTAACTAATTTTTATTTTTTTAGGAGCCCACACTTGAGAGATTTCAAACTTTTAAAAGCAATTTTTGGGTTTTAAAAGAGCCTGGATATCTTCATCTTTGCCCTCCATCTCTCCCTGTTCCAGCTTGACCCTCCCATTTCCTTATGTTCTTATCCCACACTCCTTGCCATCTGCCACCCCCCAGTCCATTCATTTAGATCTCATCCACTTCTCCTTCACAGGATCATCCATATGTCCCTCGTAGGGTCTTTTCCTCTTAGGTAGCCTCTCTGGAGATGTGGGTTACAGTATGGCCTTCCCTTCCCTCCCATTTAGCATCCACTTATGAGTGAGTACATACTATGTTTGTCCTTCTGAGTGTGGGTTACCTCACTCAAGATGATACGTCTAGATCCATCAATTTGCCTGCAAATTTTATGATATCATTGATTTTACTGCCGAGTAGTACTCCATTTTGTATATGTGCCATAATTTGTTTATCCACAATTCAGTTGAGGGACATCTAGGATGTTTCCAGGTTCTTGCTATTGCTATAATGCTGATATTAACATAGTTGAGCATGTGTTCTTGTGGTAAAGTTGAGCATTCCTTGGGTATAGGAAATTCCATACCTATTCACATTTACTTCTGACCCATTCCTCTCTACAGTTCTTAGCAACCAATCATCTACTTTCTATCTGCAGATGTGTCTATTCTGTATATTTCATATAAACACAATCATAAATTGCTATTATGTATAGGGCTTCTGTCATTTAGCACAATATTTTCATAGTGCACTCATATAGCACTATATCTTTTTTATAGCTCAATTATGGTCTCTTGTATGGATTTACTGCATTGTATTTGTTTTTACCAGTTGATTGACACTTGTGTTGATTTTACCTTTCTGATTTATTGTGATTTGTGATGCTATAAACATTCATAGAAAAGTCCACTTATAACCAACTGACTTTGACTCTCTTTAGTGCGTGACTGGAAGGAGAGTTGGTTGGTGTGTTACATGCTCATTTTATGTTTAAGCTGTTGTTCATGGACAGTCAATATCATTTCCAAATTGGATATAAAATTTTACATCCCCATCAACATGCATGAGTTCCAATTTACATCCTCACCCACACTTTTTATTGTCTACTCTTTTTATTAGTTATCCTATTAGAAGTGAGAAAAAAAGAAAAGAGCCTTTATATGTTAAAGGGATGGATTTTTCTTTTTTTTTGAGACAGGGTTTCTCTGTGTAGTACTGGCTGGCCTAGAACTCACTCTGTAGATCTGACTGGCTTTGAAATCACAGAGATCCACTGGTTCTGTCTCCTGAGTGCTGGCAGTAAATGTGTGTGCCAACACTACCCAGCAGTACTGAATTTTTAAAAAAGATTTATTTATTATGTATAGTGTTCTGCATGCATGTATTTCTAAATGCCAGAATAAGGCACCAGCTCTCATTATAGCTGGTTGTGAGGCAATATGCAATTGCTGCAAGTTGAACTCAGGTCCTCTGGAAAATCTGCCGGTACTCTGAGTGAAATTTTAGTGAGTTCCATTGTGGGACTTTTAAAACTGTGGGGTATTTAAAGTTACTTATGTTTTTAAAAATATTTATTTGTATTGTATGTGCATTGGTATTTTGCCTGAGTGTATATCTGTGTCAGGGTATTGGATTCCATGGAACTAAAGTTACTGACAGGTGTGAGCTACCATGTTGGTGCCGGGACTTGAACCTGGGTTCTCAAGAAGAATAACCAGTGCTGTTAAATGCTGAGCCATCTCTTCAGCCCATACTTAGAATTTAATGTGAGATCTTGATAATGAATGGGAAAGGAAAGGTAGCTTTGTAGTGATGTATTTGTGTGTCAAAATTATATGGTGTCAATTGTGCTGGATAGTTTTATAATAACTTGGATTGAAGGTCTTTCCAAGTCTGTATGAGTTGAAGGAATATGCACCAATTTAGCAAAAGGTGAAGGACTGTTAGCAAGTGAAAAGATAAAGGTTGCGTGGATGGTTAGAGTAACACAGAGAAGTGAGTACAGAGTCAGTGGGAGTAATTACATCTGGGTATTGACACAGGGCACCATAATTCATAGAGAGGCTCCAGGTATTGACTGCAAATTGGTTGTTCTGTTTGACATTTGGTATTGGGTTATAAAATGAGTTCCTAAGTTTGCAATAGCTTAGTATGTAGGTCATTATGCAGGGATCTGGTACGGTATAATCTTTATTAAAAGTTACATTGACTGTGAATAAATTGAATTTCTTCAGAATAAAAACATATAAGAAAAGAACTCATGAAAAATTGGAGAAATGTCTCAATGGCTTCAGAAACAAAACAGTATAATGACACAAATTTGTTTTACTTAATGACAAATTTACAAAATGTTTAAGAATATTTACATGTATGACCCTTGAATATGTTCACCAGCATACATAATTGATAAAGGAAATAAATCTTCTTTGAATCCAGTTGTCAAATTAATAAAATATGTGAATGATCCAAATGGAAGAACTCACAAATTATGATTTTATCAGCAAATGAATACAATAACCCAAAAAGTAATAGTGAATGCAAGAAGCAGACACAAAATGCAGGATATAACGCAACATGAACAAAAGGATGGACACAGAATTCATTTAGCCTAATATGATTACTTAAGGAAATAGGAGCCTATGGGATCAAATGCCAAATTATGACTTCATATGTGAGTATTCAGATAGTGAATAACAATCATGCTTCAAAACTGTTTAATTTAAGACACTTGGGAGCTATGTTTTAACATTTCTTACTTCTAGCATTTGTTGTGTCCCTAATATGATGAAGAGAGTTCCTTTCTGGCCTTAATAGTATAATGTAGCACTTGGGACCAAAGATGATACCTAAGAGTGATATAATAGAGGCCAAGATAGAGAGGACTTCCATAGCCACCATGACCTTCCCCTTGGTGCTGTGCTAGACAGGGAGGAACCTGACCCAGACACTGCAGAACACCAACATGCTGAAAGCCAGGAACTTGGCTTTATTGAATGTGTCAGGCAGATTCCTGGACAAAAAAAGCCATAAGGTAGCTCCCTAGAGCCAGTGTTCCCAGGTATCCCAGGATGCAGTAGAAGGCAACAGTTGAGCCTTTGTTGCAAAGGATGATGATGTGTCCATGTTCTGAATGAGCATCTTTGTCAATAAATGGAGGAGAGGTTGCCAGCCAAATTCCACAGAGAACAACTTGCAGTACGGTACAGATGGAAATGATGAAATTAGGGGTCCTTGCTATCAGCAGCCACCTCCTCATTCTCCCTGGAGCAGTGATCTTGAAGGCTATAAGTACAGTGAGAGTTTTGGCCAGCACAGTGGAAAGAGCCACAGTGCACAGGAGTCCAAATGTGTTCTGATGTAGGATACAGGTGACTGTGCTAGGATGGCCAATGTAAAGCAAGGGACAGAGAAAACAGAGGGTCAGAGTGATGAGCAGGATGTAACTGAGATGCCGGTTATTGGCCTTGACAATGGGAGTGTGTCTGTACTTCAGAAACACCCCAAGAACAACCCCTGCTTAGTTGATTCTGTGAGTCATGTTCTCTTGTGACCTCAACCCTCTGACTGATATCATGTGTCCTCCTTTTCTTCTGTGGGGTTCTCTAGTCTTCACCTAATGTTTGGTTATAGTTCTCTGCATCCATTCCCATAAGTTGCTAGATTAAGCCTCTCTGATGATAATTAGGCTAGACTCTGATTTATGCATATAGTAGAATATCATTAGAAACCATTCCATTGACTTTTGAAGAGGGGCAGTCATGTTGGTTCTATCCTAAGTCTCTGGGCCATTCAGCCTCTGGTTCCTGGCCATCCAGGCAGTGCCAGGCATGGGCTCCCTTTTGTGTCCTGTGTTTCAAGTTGGACCAGTCATTGTTTGGCCACTCCCACAAGTTCTGTGTCACCATTACTCCAGCACGTCCTGTAGTCAGGACAAATTGAAGATTGGAGGTTTGGTGGTTGGCTTGTTGTCCTGTTACCACCACTGGATGTCTTGCCACATTAAAAAAGATGTGGGTTCAGGTTCCATATCCACCATTACTAGGGGTATTCAGGAAGGTGTACCACACAGATTCCAGGGAGGTTCCACTGCACTAGGTTTCCACATCGTCCTCTCAATGCTCCCCTCTCCCAGTTGTATCTCCCAGTACTCTCTCCCTACATTCTCCCATTCCTAACTGATCTCTCCTTTTCCCATTCCGACTCATCCCCAGTCCACCTGTATCTGTTGAGAGTTTCTTTGTGACCAAATATATGGTCAATTTTTGAGAAAGTTCCATGAAGTGCTGAAAAGAAGATATATTCTTTTGTATTTGGGTGAAATGTTCTGTAGATATCTGTTAGGTCCATTTAATTTACAATGTCAGTTCCAATATTTCTGTTTAGTTTTTCTCTATATAACCTGTGTGCTGGTGAGAGTGGGGTATTGATGTCTCCCACTACCAATGTGTGAGGGTCAATGTGTGATTTAAACTTTACTCATGTTATGGGTGACCTTGCATTTTGTGAATAGATATTAAGAAGTGAAATGCCATCTTGTTGGATCTTTCCTTCAGTGGATGTGAAGTGTCCTTTCACATCTCTTCTCAATAATTAATTTGAAGTGTATTTTGTTACATATTAGAATGTCTACACCAACTTGCTTCTTAGTTCCATTTGCTTGAAAAATCTTTACCAACTCTTTACTCTGATATAATGTCTGTCTTTGATGTTGAGGTGTGTTTATTTTATGCAGCAGAAGGATGGATCATGTTTTCATTAGTATTAAATTAGCTCTACAGAGGACAGAAGAAATAATAGTTATACCTGTATAGAAAGTTAAACAACTTCTGGATGGCACGTAAAAACTGATAAAATATTACAAAACACACAATACAAAATGGTCTCATAGAAGAAGCAAAAGGAGATGAATTAATACACACTATTCAATAATAACTTTTAATACTAATAGTTTCAACTTACTAATGAACAGATGTAGACTAGTAGTTTAGATATGAAAACAGGGTCCATCTTTTTTTACCTTACACCTCACTACCAGTGATAGACAACAATTTAGGGTTATAGCTTAGAAAACAGTTTTCCAAGCAAATGTAGGTAAAGAGTAAGCAGATGTAGCCATTTAATATCTGACAATTTAGCCTTCAAACCAAACCTATTCGAAAAAAGATAGGAAGGGAAACTTTATAGTTATTAAAAGGAAATTCCAACAACAGGATATTTCAATCCTAATTATTTATGTTTCAAACACAGCATTACCCAATTTTATTAAACAAACTAGTATTGCATTTAAACCACAGATTGACTATAACACAGGGATAATAGTAGGTCATCTGGGAAAAAAAGAGGAATGCTGGACTGAAATGAAATGATTTATGTTTATGGCTATGTTTAACCTAGATTGGTCACTTCTGGGCATCTAGATCCCATGGTTTCAATAAGGACTGTCAGTTCCTGTCAGTTCACTCTGAACCCAAAAGCCTTCAATAAACTGTACTCATGTATCAATAACTTTAAAATGTCATCAAAGTATAGGTGTTCTGGTCTCAAATCTGTCTCTCTCTCTCTCTCTCTCTCTCTCTCTAAACTCTTTGTGGACTATAATGGTCAATACTTTTAGAAGACAGTCATTCTTTGGAATCTTAACACAGAATGTGCAGAATGGATTAATGTACTTACTCTATGTTGGTCCTACATGCACAAGCTCTTTTATCTAGGGAGACCAGATGATGAAAACTGGGACTCCTTTGTCCTCTATAGGAACTCAGCAAGGCCAAATGACACAGGGCATGGACTCTTTTCCTCACTGGGAACTCAGGTTTAGAGTCTGCATTTCCTGTCCTGAGAACCAGGGCACAACACACTCTGGGCCACTCAAGAGGGCTTTTGTAAACTCCAAAACAATATTGCATATTAATTTTGAAAAAAAAAAGGCTATTTAGAAAATGAGTTATTTTACTAATTCTACTCATAAACCCTGTCAGAACACAGAATACAAAATGGTGTCATAGAACAACCATAAGGAAATGAAATAATGCATACTATATTCTGGAAATTATAAATGTTTTTAACAATGTACCTTGTACTAATATGTAGTTCTGTTTATCCTGGAAATTTCTGAACAGGTTAAATTTGAACTCAGAGGGATTTGCCTGTCTTGGCTTTCCAAATGTTGGAATTACAGGAATGATCCTCCATGATTGTCATGGTATCTGTGTTTGATAACCCATAACATTCTATAAAATTTTCAATTACTATATGATTAAAATTTTAAATGCAAATGAGTCTTAAATATTAAATCTTCATCATTGTACATATGCACATATAAATATTACTATCCTTTACCCTATAAATCAGTGTAGAATTGACAGTTGTTAAAGTGATCAAATATTGATTGTATTTTTAATGAACATATATAAATATCATTGAGAATTCTACAATAAGAAACCTGAAGTATTTGATGAAAATATTTCAAAATAAAACTTACAGTATTGGATTTCCTGAAAAAATTAGTTTTGAGAACTAATTATCAAGAATATTTGAATAGGTTTGGACTACTGGAAAATATCCTGTGTGAGTTTTAAGTTATTGCTGCTTCACCACATTTTCATTCAACAGCAAGAGAGATGAGATAAACTCCTTAATTTTCTAATTAACATTAATAAAATAAAGCACTCTATAATTTGATATTAACTTAATCTTTTGACTTTCAGAAAATACCAATTCCTGGTGAGCCCTGATTAGTAATGAGAAAGAATTATAGTATAATAAACACTATCTTTTTCTTTAATGTTGCTTGTAGTACATATCTAGAAAGAAGAAGAAAAAAATGATTTGTGCAAGTTAAAGTCACATCATCTTACACCTTCCATATAAAATATCAAATGTAATTTAAATTAAACACCACATAGTAAAACTATAGCTCTGTACCACCATCTCTTCTGCAGATTAATTAAGTTCCAAAAGTGGGCATGAAAGAACAAAACTCTACATGAACCTGGTGTTGCTCCTATGTAGCTAGGTTGACTATCGCCTTCCCTGTGTCTATTATTCTTAATTTGCAAGTCCCTATAAGGGGATGTTGAGGGTTGTAGGCTCCCATACCCTTATAGAGAGGAAGGAAAAGGGATGAACATAGTGTTCTGGGTTAGTGATCGCTGGTCTGTCTTTTCTTCCCCTGCTTTTATTGAAAATAGTTTATTTTCACATATAAAGTATCATGATTACAGTTTTCCTTTCCCTTTATTTTCTCAGTTCTTCCCCTCCACTCCTCCTGTCTGGATCCATTCCATTTCTGTCTCTCATTAGGAAAACAAAAAACAAAAAAACAATAACAGGCTTCTAAGAGATAACAACCAAACATGACACAATAATATATAATACAACAAAGCAAAACCACCACATTGAGGATGAACAAGGCAACTCAACAGAAGGAAAAGAGCCCCCAAGATCAGGCACAAGACTCACTGAAATTTTTGTTCACACATGCAGAATTGCCATAGATATACTAAGCTGAAAGCTATAATATATACACACAGAGAACCTGGTGTGGACCTGTGTAGGCCTTTTGTTTGCTGCTGCAATCCCTGTGAGTTTATATGAGTCTTGCTCAGTTGAATCAGAGGGCTTGGTCTTCTGTTCTGGTGTCCTCCATCCCCTCTGGCTCTTACATTCTTTCTGCCTCCTCTTTCATAGGGTTCCCTTAGTTCTGAAGGGAGAGATTTGATGAAGACATGCCATTTAGAGCTGTGTGTTCTAAGCTCTCTATCTGTAATGTCTAGTTGTGGGTCTCTGCATATGTTCCTGTAGGAAGCTTCTCTGATGATGCCTGAATAATGCATTGATCTACAAGGATAGCAGAATAGGAATAATTTTATTTATCTTTTGTTTGAAAGATTGTGTCTGGGTTTACTCTAGGTTTCAGGGCTATCTAGTCTCTGGCTACCTAAGCAGAGTTGGGTATGGGTTTCTTCTTGTGGAGTGGGCCTTAAGTCAATTCAGACATTGGTAGGCTATTCTCATTTCTCTGCCAAAATTGCCCTAGCATATATTGTAGGCAGGATAGACTGTAGGTCAAAGATATGTGTCTGGATTGATGCTTGTATTTGTCTTTTGGTAGTCTGCAGAGTATCTTCTAACACCAAACACACTAGAGTGTAGAAGTGAAGGCTCCATGTAGGCACTAGCCCAATTTCTCCATGTTCAATGAATTATATGGGTGTTGTCCTCTGCAATGGAACAAGGCTCCCTGTTTGCAGAGAGCAACCTATTTTCTTGTCAACAAGCCTCGATTGTTGGGGACCCCCTCTAGCAGACAACTTGACTGAATGCAACCCAGTCCCTCTACTGAAAGCTTCATTTAGTAACAAAAGATGGCTGGGCCATTTGGGACTCTGTCTCCCCCATTATTAGGAAACCTTTATAAGGCTCACCTTCCTGTATTTTAGGAAGTCCTCAATGCACTAGGTTTCCATACCATCCCTTAGCTGCTCCTCAATTCTAACTGTCCCTCCCCAGATTCTCTCCCTCAACCCTATTTCTCCTCACCTTCCCCACCTGATTGCCCATTCCTATCTGTCTACCTCTAATCTACTCATAAAATCTATTCTATTTATCAGCCCCAGAATGTTTCATGTGTTCTCCCAGTCCTTTCTTCTATACCTAACCTCTTTGGGTCTGTGGATTATAGGCTTGTTTTTATTTATCTAATGGCTAATACCCATACATAAGTGAATACATACCATATTTGTTGTACTGGGCCTGGGTTACTTCACTCAAGATTTTTTTCTAGTTCTATCCCTTAGCATGCAAATTTTATGATTTCATTTTTTTTTGTTTGTTTGGATTTTTTGACATAAAGTCTCCTTGTGTATCTATGGCTGTCCTGGATCTTGCTATGTAGACCCGTCTGGCTTGAACTCACAGAGAATCAACTGCCTCTGCTCCTTGAGTGCTGGGATTAAAGTTATGCACCACCACTGCTCAGCTAATGATGTCATTTTTAAACAGCCAAATAATACTCTATTTAACAAATTTATCACAAATTATCTCATATGGAACACACACACACACATATGATATGAACTGAGAAGGCAGATACTTTTGCTGAGAAAGAAAATTAACAATGAGTAACAAATGTGGATAATAAAAGAGCAATTACCAATAAAGTACTCTGGTACACATGTATGAAAAATGCCACAATTAAACCCATTATGTTATGCACTAGATCAAAAAATTACAATAATTAGTAGAAATAAAGAATTAAACCCAAGTACTGTGATTCATATAGATTTAGTTTAAACATGATTTTTCTCATTTTCTTATGAAAGACACCTCCCATCACATTCATCTGTATGCGCATCTTAGACATTCTTAGGCAGTTCATCAGAGAATCAGAGGGACATACATGTGTTAAATATTGATTTGTTAAATATTCAACAAGATCCACAGAACACTAGCCCTGTTTACCTCATCTCAAGTACTAAATAGCATCTACCATCCTCCACACTAAGTAATTGCCCTATGTTTGTGCTGTTTGCTCTGTAGTCCATATCATTTGAAGGTGTTTCCTCAGCCCACACTCATCAATGAGCTCTCCCACTGGCCATGGATATTCTAGAATGCAGCCAAAAATATATGCCTAGAACAATGGTATGGAACAGCTTACACATTGAGCCTCTTTTTTTGTTTTTTAAGCTGAGGATCCGAACCCAGGGCCTTGCGCTTGCTAGGCAAGCACTCTACCACTGAGCTAAATCCCCAACTGTCAAAAGGAACTGACTTCAGAGAAGGAGTTTCATAACTCAAATACTCTGTTTAGTTTCTAATGGATGATGATGGCCTGGGCATTTCTGGACATAGTATGAAAGGAATGTGGTGATATTGTGTCCCTCAACATTTTGTGCACCCTAATAAACTTATCTGGGGTCAAAGAACAGAACAATCACTAGGTAGACATAGAGGCCAGAAAATGGTGGCACACACACTTTTAATCCTAGCTTTCTGGAGGCAGATATCCAGCTGGATCTCTGTGAATTCAAAGCCACACTGGAAACAGCCAGGTGTGGTGACACACTCCTTTAATCCCAAGAAGTGATGGCAGGAAGCAGAAAGGTGTATTAGTGCCGCAGACCACCCAGAGGGAGACCACCACTGCGGGAGAACCAGGGAGAAGGCTCAAGGAGAAGTCAGGAATCGGCGAGGAGAATGACAGACAGTCACATGTGTTGATGTGCTGCTGCAATTTTACTTCTGTATAGGCAATGCTTATATACTTTTACAATCGAGGAACTTGGCAGGGGGTTACATCAGGCCATTATTTTTTACAATTACTCAGAATCAGCAAGAAACAATAACAAGAGACATCCATATCTATTTGTGTGTATCACTTCTGCAGCGGGAGTACATTGTGGTTATTGTCTGAGGGCATGATCTCAGAATTTTGTGAAATCTGTCTTGCGCCAGTGACCACATCTGTGGGGAGCCAAACTCTTGCCAGCCTGGGTTATATTTTACTATCATATACCCATTTGCTTTCCAAGCCGATTTTTCCCCTCATAATTTACCCATCTGTTCCCAACTTCATCATAACTTCCTGTATATGGGAGCGGCTCTAGGTAACTTCCACCTTCGGGGGTCCACCTAGGGGCTGTCCACCAGCTCCCTCCTAAGAAGTACTGTGTATACCCCCCGGGAAGTGTGTGCTGGGGAATTTTCTCTAACTCTTTCTCTCTAGAAGGGTCTGGCATGCTATGTTTATTCCCTCGTAACATTTTTATTTTTACTTTCATTTTTGGGCTCTCTGGCTGTTTCTGACAAGAGCTCGCGCTGCTCTACTCTAAACAGGAACGACCCCAGAGATGTATTTGAGGAAGTATTTTGAGCTTCCTTATACACTGGTCTGATAAACGGAGGTGCTCCGGGTACAGGTGACCTGGGTCAGTCATGTTGGTGCCAACCTGTACTGGTTGTGCTGTTAACTGGAGAAGACACAGATAAGACATACAGAGAAAGATCATGATTAGTGCCAACAAGGACTGTCGTCAAGGCCATTTTGTTCTCCAGGGCTTCCTGGGATCCTCAGGCTGCATGACGATTGCTGATTGTGGGGGGAACCACCTGAGGCCACGCTCCGGGAAGCTCCAACCTCAACCCTTCAGCTGCTGGGCCCCAGCGCAGCAGCATACTTGCTACAGCTACACAGGTGTCACAGCTGTGGGAGTAGCATATTAGGTGTGAGGACCAGAAACTAAGCCTAGTTAAGCTTTTAGGCTTTTAGTAGCAGTTCATCTGAAATCCATTCAGATGAGGACTCAGAGGCTTCCAGTTTGAGGACACAAGATCAGCTGAGGAACTGGCAAGGTGAGGTTGAATGGGGTTTGTTCTGTTTGTTTGATTTTCAGTGTTCACCCCAATACCTGGATCCAGGTTTTTATTATTATTAATAAGACCTTTTAAGATTCATGCTACAAAGGAATTTCTGAATTTGACCTGATTATTCTAGTTTAAACAATAGGCAGCAGGGATACTGGTTGGTTATTTTGTCTCTGTGACTGGTGTAGCATGGGCTATACTGCTCATGCTCTATGAATGGTGGATACACATGAGGCTGAGGCTTCCTTATTTGTGCTTGGAAATAGAACACACAGTGTGTCCACATAATCTCTGGTTGCCACTGATCTTTTAAAATCTTTACTTTCACATCTAGCTATGGATCTTCTGATACATTATGCTGACATCACTTCTAAAGGTGTTCAAACAAATAACTTGTTGTTACTGTCCTGGGACCAATCTGCCCAACATTGCTTTCTCCCATAGGCCTGAATACCCAGGGATATGAGTTGATGTCATAGGACCTGAAGCTGAGATGTCCCCAGATATATTTTTCAACCTGTGTTTTTACCTCTGCTGTGGACCTAAACTGCAGATCCCTAGGACAGAGATTACTGGACATTCCTCCAGGGTATTGGAGCCATCTGGAGAACAAAGCATCTCATCCACGTAAGTGACCTCTCTAGTGGGCAGCAGACATAAAAGCAGATGTATATACATGGGTATCCATTTGACAGACTGATCTGCATCCACAGTCTACCAGCTTAGAGATTTGGAGGAAGGAACTGATGCTCACTCTGAGTTTCTTCTTCTGCCTCCTGGACATCCCTCTTCTCATGTCCAGGTTCACTCACCCCAAGTGCTTTTGGAGAATGAAGCAGAATGAAAACAAGCATGGAGATGTGCTGACAGGTTGTGTCTTTTTCCTTGCTGCAGTGCAGAGCCCAATAAAGAAAGAGTATTTCAGCTTTTTTCTGGAAACATCATAAGTGGGTTTGCATTTTTCATGTAAATGCCATGATATAGAATGCGTGATAGGTGTGTAAATGGGCAAAGCAACACTGTGTTCATCTCTCCTTTTTTTCCAACCTTATCACCAATAACCAACCCAAAATACATTTTGGTTTTTAATAATCACTGTTTTCCAACTATCAAACAGTGAGACTTTTTAATTTTTCTTCCAATTAGCCTCCATTTTCAAGGCTGAAAGCCAAGTGAAAACAGCATTCTTTACTTTGATTTATCATAGGTAGCCTTCCTTTTCACAGGGGCCATTGTGAGGTGGCCAGTAGTGTCCTATGAAAAGAAACTCCAGACTACTACAGTGAGTTCAGTAGTCAGAAGGTGCATTCAGTTCTCCTCCAGTGTCTGCTAATGTCACATTTATCTGTGTGTGACTCTAGTGCAGATACAGGGTCACAATGTTTGTGGCACTCCTCACTGGGGAGAGCATCCATGTAGGCATTTAGTTAAGCTTTCAGACACTCTTCATGTGACCACTCCACACCTCTGAATCTGTGATGGGGAGGATGTATGAGATCTGTCTACTGTGTGGTACTTGGGTATGTCCTTTGTCCTTCCCTCTCTTGAACACATGTACAGTCATAGACTTTTAGGGATTTCAAAGGCCAGGTCAATCTCTACCTTCAAAGTCAAAAAGGAATGTCTGCATTTCAAATGCTGTGTTGTCATTCTGAAAAACGTAGGATGTCATTTAAAGTTTTGATTGCTGACTCCCCTTCTCACATGCTATACTGGCAGGTGCTGCCTGTGTTTGCTGTCAACATTTGAGAACTGGGATGGAGATGGTACACACTGAGTCATCTCTGCCACTGTAATAGATGTATGTGTCAGCTTTTTTTAAGGCTGAATTTTTTATTCTCTGATACTTACATTACATTTCCTTCTGTATCTCTTTTAGTAATTTTATTAAGCATAGCTGCATATTTTACCAATGTGGACACTACATACATTTTATCCTGAGAATTGCTAGCAGTTGCTTCTCAAACACATCACCTTGGACCACTACACTATCCCATTAACTCATGTAATAATTGTTTCTTTCTCTTTTTTCTTTTATTTATTTATTAATTTTTAAAAGTCACTTTACATACCAAACACAGGTCTTTCATCCCCCCTCCTCCCCACCAGCCTCTTCTCCTTGACCCACCCCATCCCCTCCTCCAAAAAGATAAGTCCTCCCACAAAATGTCAGGAAAGCTTGGTATATTCAGTTGAAGCAGAACTAAGGCCCTCTCCCCTGCATCAAGGGTGAGCAAGATCTTTGACCACAGGTAATGGGATCAAAATGCCAGCTCATGCACCAGGGATAGATCTTGATCCCACTACTAGGGGCTCCTCAAATAGACCAAGCTACAAAACTGTCTGTCATGCAGAGAACCTACTCTGGTCCCATGCAGGTTCCACAGCTGTTGGTCTAAAGTTCATGAGTTCCTGTGAGCTTGGATCAGTTGTTTCTGTAGATTTCCCCATCATGATTTGAGCCCCTTTGCTCATACAATCCCTCTTCCCTCTCCTTGACTGGACTCCTGGAGCCTGGACTACTGCTTGGCTCTGCATCTGCTTCCCTCAGTTACTGGATGAAGGTTCTATGATGATAGTTAGGGTATTCACCAATCTGTTAATCATTGTTTCTTAAAGTTGTATGTGTGCAGAATCTCGTTTCTTAATTGAACAATTCTAATCCATTGATGTAAAAACTTGTTTGTGCCAGCATGTGCTGAGTTTGTTGTTGTTTGCTGGAATCAGGTATGGTGACCTGCCAAACATTACTCTTTTTGCTTAGACCACATTGCATAACAGCATATTTTGTGTATCATATGAATTTCAACACTTTTTTTCTCTTTACACAAAAAAGGGCATTATATGTCTGTAGGAGTCAACACTAAGTCTGTAGATTAGTTTTTTTTTTAAATAAGTCACTTTCAGAATAGTGAATATTCCAATATAGATGCATGAAAGATTTCCCTACCTTCTAATGATATATTCAATTTCTTCTTTAAAGTTTTCATTGGTGATGTCCTTCAAGTTTTTATGAAGTTTATTCCACCATATTTCTGAGGCAATTGTGAATGAGGATTTCTTTTTTTAAACAATTTATTTAATTTTTATTTTGTGTACACTTGTATTTCGCCTGCATATATGTCTGTGTAAGGGTGTCATATCCCCTGGAACAAGAGGTACAAACAGTTGTGAGCTGCCATGTGGGTGCTGGGAATTGAAAACAAGTCCTCTGGAAGAGCAGCCAGTGCCCTTGACTTTTGAGCCATCTCTCCAGCCCCAATAAAGTTTTCTTTCTTAGTAAATGCATTCTTTATAAGCATTTTCTGTGGAATGTTTAGGGTCTCAAATATGGAAGCATGTTATTGGTTTCTTTTCTATTCCTTTATTATTTGGGTGACCTGCCACCTTGCTTCCAAATAAATACACAGAGTTGCCATGGGATGACATTCTGTATGCTCTGGATATTTATTGCTCTGGTTGGTTGATAAATAAAATCATGATTGGCCAGTAGCCAGGAAGGAAGTATAGGTGGGATGAACAGAGGAGAAGTCTGGGAAGAGGAAGGCTGAGTCAGGAATTGCCAGCCAGACATGGAGGAAGCAAGATGACAAGACAGAACTGAGAAAAGGTTCTAAACCATGTGGCTAAACATAAATAAGAATTATAAGTTAATTCAAGTATAAGAGCTAGTCAGTAATGAGCCTGAGCTAATGGCCATACAATTTATAGGTAATATAAGTCTCTGTATGTTTACTTGGGTCTGAGCAGCTGCAAGACCAAGTGGGACACAGGAAAACTTCAGGGACACAGAGTCTTATTCTTACTTATAAATGGCCAGCCTTAGCTTGGCTTCTTTCTATCCAGCTTTTAGTAACTTTAAATATCCCATCTACCTTCTGCCTCTGGGCTTTTGTTCTCTATTTCTGTATTTTTTCTTTACTTCTTACTCCATGGCTTGCTGCATAGCTGGGTGGCTGGCTCATTGAATCCTCCTTTCCTCCTTTCCTGCTTCTCATATTTTTCTTCCCACATTTCTCCTTCTTTTTGGCCTCTCTGTCTGCCAGCCCTGCCTATCCTTTTGCCTGCCTGGCTACTGACCATTCAGCACCTTACTAGACTAATCAAGTATTTTAGACAGGCATAGTAACACAGCTTCACAGGGTTAAACAAATGCAACATAAAATTATAAAATACAACATTGCATCATTAAAACAAATGTTCTCCAGCATAAATACATGTAACACATCTTAAAATAATATTCCATAACAGAAGTGTGTCTTCTTCAAGAGAGGAAACTTTGGCTTCTTGCTTTCTTATTTGTATCCCTTGAATGTTATCTTTTGTCCTTTTTCTTTGGCTAAGACTTCAATCACTGCATAGCACAAAATGGAAAAAGAAGCTGGACATAGTGGTGAACTGCTTTAATCCTAGTGCTCAGGAGGTAGTCACAGACAGAACTGCATGTTTTTCAAGCTAGCATGGTTTGCATAGTATGTTTCAGGCCAACTAGAGTTACCTCTGTGGTAGTTTGAACGAAAGTGCCCCCCAAAGGGAGTGGCACCATTAGGTGTGGCCTTGTTTAACAAAGTTTGTCATTATGGGGACAGGATTTGAGGTCTCTTTTCTCAAGCTTCCTTCAGTATGACATTCAGTCCACTTCCTGTTGCTGCTGAGTCAAGATATAGGACTCTCAGTTCTAGAACCACATCTGGCTGTGTGCTGTCATGCTCCCCATCCTGATGATAATGGACTGAACCTCTGAAACTGTAAGCAAGCCACCTCAATTAAATGGTTTCATTTATAAGAGTTTTCACGGTCATGGTGTCTTATCACAGCAATAAAAAACCCTAACTAAGACACATTGTGAGACTTGGTCCCATCCTTATTCCCAAAATGAAGGCCCTTATCTTATTCCTGGTTCATATAGAAATTGCTAGTTTCTTTCCATTAATTACATTGTTGGCTCCTTCTCATAAATATTATTACAGTGCTGGTATATTTTTGTTTGCTCTGTTGCTATTATAAAACAGTGACCAAAGGAAACTTGTAGAGGATATGAAGTATCTTGCTTTCCTGTCCTGATCACAGTCTCTCACTGAAGGAAGACAGGTCAGAAACTCAAGCAGGAGCAGAGGCAGGAACCATGGAGGAACATTGCCTTCTGGCTTGCTCTCCATGGCTTGCTCAGATTGCTTTCTTATACAACTCAGGTCTATCTGCTCAGGGACAGTATGGCCCAGAGTGAGCTGGGACCTCCTATATCAATCAACAATCACTAAATGTCCTTGGAAGACAAAGCCAATCTGAGGGAGACAACTTCCCCCAAAAGACTCTCACTTCTAAGATATGTCTATGTATGAGTCAAGTTGACAAAACTTAACCAGTGCAATATAGTATCCTTTTATTCCTTCTTTATTTTGTGCATTTGTCACAAAGGGAGGTTGAATTTTTGTCCCAAGTACATTTTGCATCTATCCACATGTTACTGTGATTCCTTTCTTAAGACATTTATGGGATACATTACATTTAATGATTTCTTTATCTTATGCCATTGTTACATCTCTGAAAAGAATCCAACAGGATCATGGTGAGTTATTTTATCCAAGGTGTTTTTTAATTTGCTTTATAAGAACTATATCGAGTCTTTTAATATCTGGGTATGGTAGAGCATGCCTATAACACCCTCACTCTGGAAGCAGATGCCAGCAGTCTCTGGTGAGATTAACACTAGCATTGTCTACATAGTGAGTTCTATGACAGCCAGGAAGACATGTAACAAAAAGATAGAGGAGTATTTTAATATATGTTCATATAAATTTAATTTTGTATGAATCTTGTTTGGGCATCAAGCTTACACTGCCTTTGTAACTATATTTGAATGATACTTCATCCATTTCTATTGAATGGAATAATTTAATATCTTAATAGCATTGATTGTAGTTATGGGAAGATCCATTTGCATGCAGCAGCGACTACTACTAGTCTAGCACGTATTTAGTCAGACATGGTTTCAATCCCAATCTTTATGGTAATTGTGCTTAGTGTTTGCCACATGTTGGTTTAATTTTTTGCCTGATATATAAAGAAAATACAAAAGGAAATCTTTCTAACAGTTCTCAAAATTAAAAAGGAAAGTAATACAAACAATGACATTTTAAAATCTCAGTATGTCCCTAACATCAAGACGAGATAAGGAATCATCAAAACAGAAAAAAGGAAAAGGAAATTATAGGCAAATATCACTGATGAACCTACACCAAATATTCTTTAAAAAAAAAAATACATGCAAGCCAAATTCAAGTATGTGTCAGCAAGATCATTCACTGTGGACTAGGTAGCTTCATTCCAGGGTCGGAAAGATGGTTTAACACAATAACTCAGTGAGATTCACAGATAGCTTTAATAGGTAAGGCAGAAATTATATGATCATCTCAACAGATGCAGAAAAGGCATCTGACAATTTACAGTATCTCTATTAGGGATAGAAGGAAAATACTTCAATGGTGTGAAGATTGAATATGACAAACCTATGACCAGCATTATATCAAATAGAGAAAAACAACCTTCCCTAAACACTGGAGGATGGAAGATGCTCATTCTTATTTCTTAAGAGTAAGTCTTGCTCAGATTCTGCTAAAACAATAAGTCCAGAAAAAAATGGAATGAAACAAGGAAAGAAGTCAAACTATTTCACCAGTAGATGGTATGAACTTGTACATGAAAAAGTCAGCACTCCCTGAGTGTCTCTTAGACCTAATGAATACCATCAGGAAATACCATTTTGTGAAGAAGGAATGATGATTCTGAGAAAGACATCAACAAAGCAACCACAGTTACAACAATAATCTTCCCACAAAAAAATACCTGGGAATTAATGCAACCAAGGAACTCAAGAGTCTTCATGGTGAAAATTTTATAACCCCAAGGAAAGAAACAGAAGACAATGGAAGATAAAACTATCTGACATGATGGTAGGTTGGCAAGTCAATATTTTAGATTAATACTTAGTTACATTATAAAAACAGTCTAAGATTCTTTGCAATCTCCATCAAAATTCCAAGAAAACTAACTTGACTAAAAAAAAATAATAATAATTAGGAAAAAAGTTCAAATAGAGAAACAGACTCCAGAGAGACCACACAAAGGTGAGGAAAAATAACAAAGCTGGAGGTATCACAATACTTGTGTTCCATTTGTATCCCAGGGCAATAGTAACAGAGGACCACAGTGCTAACTCTGTATTATATAAATATTTCAAGAAAGCAAAATGGAAAACTCATAATTCAATCTCACAAGTATAGTCAACTAATCTTTGACAAAGGTAGAAGAGACAGCCTGCTTAACAAATACTGGTAAGAATCTGGACATAGAGGATTAGTATCTCAAATGCATAAGAACATAAATCAAATAATAGCCAAATTAAAAATGGGATAAAGGATTAATCAATGAGTTCTCAGAAGATTAAACACAAATGACTGAACAACACTTAAAGAAATAATCCTTAGCCATCACTGAAATGCAAATAAAAACTACTTTGAAAATTCATCTTTTGTTTGTCAAAATGGTCAAGATTAATAATACAAATGACAGCACATGCTGGTGAGGATTTGAGGAATGGGGAACACTTACTGATTGTTTATGTGAGTAAAAAATATGTGCAACCTCTATGGAAACCAGTGTGGCAATTCCACATGAGGTGTGAATCTATCTACTTCAAGACACAGCTATACTATTTGTGGGCACATACTCCAAGTATTCTGCATTGCAGATACTTGTTAATCATTTTCATTCTTGCTCTATTTATAACAGTTGGAAATTGTAACCATCCTAGAAGGTCATCAACTTAGCAATGGATAATGAAATGATAGCACATTTGAACCATGAGGTTTTTTTTTTTTTTTAGTTGTAATTTTTTTCTTTCTTTTTTTAAAATTTTTTCTTTATTATTATGTGTCTTAAATTTTATACATCAGCTATGGGTTCCCCTGTCCTCGCCCCTCCTGCTCCCACCCCCACCTTCCCCCAGCCTCTCCCCTCCATTCCCATGTCCTCCAGGATCAAGGCACCCCTGGGGATTCATTTAAACCTGGTGGATTCAGTACAGGCAGGTCCTGTCCCCTCTTTCCGGACTGAGCAAAGTGTCCCTGTATAAGCCCAAGGTTTCAAACAGCCAGCTCATGCACTAAGGACAGATCCTGGTCCCACAGACTGGGTGGCTCCCAAACAGATCAAGCTATTCAATTGTCTCACTTATCCAGAGGGCCCGATCCAGCTGGGGGTTTTATAGCCTTTGGTTCATAATTCATGCGCTTTCATTCATTTGGATATTTGTCCCTGTGCTTTTTGCAATCTTGGATTCAACAATTCACGCTCTTGAAGACCCTCCCCTTTCTCAAGAGTTGGACACCTGGAGCTCCACCTGGGGCCTGGCTGAGCATCCACTTCCATCAGTTATTGGATGAGCGTTCCAAGACGACTGTTAGGGTGTTTAAAGTAATTCCTTAATAGAGGCAAGAGACCTACAGCTAGACATTAAGCTGAGCTTAAGGAATCCTGCTGGAGAGAGGGAGGAAGTAGTATAGGAGCCAGAGGGGTCAATGACACAGGAAAACCTACAGAAGCAACTAACCTGGGCTAATAGGAGAACACAGAGTCTGAACCACTAACTAGGGAGCCTGCATGGTAGTGAGCTAGGTGCTCTGCATGTATGTGACAGTTGTGTAGCTTGATCTTCTTGTGGGACTTTTAACGGTGTGATCAGGGGATGTCTCTGACTCGTTTGCAGGCATTTAGTACCCTACTCCTCATTCAGGCTCCCTTCCCAGCCTTAATAGGAGGTTAGGTTCTTAGTCTTACTGCTACTTGATATGCCTGTGTGTTAATATACATTGGAGGATTACCCTTTTCAGAATAGAAAAGGGGGAGGAAGTGATGGAGGTGAGAAAAGAGGGGAGGCTTGGGGAAGGTACTGAGAGGAGAGGAGTGAAGAGAAACTGTGGTCAGGATGTAAAATATATAAATATATTTTTTTAAAATAAAGAATCCCTAAAATCAGAAGGTAAATGTTGGAGCTAGTAAAAATTATCCTGAGAAAGGTACCCAGGATCCAAAAAAAAAGGACAAATATATGTTTTCTCTTACATGTGACTATTAGTTCTATGCCTTTGATATGTGAGCTGCCATCTGAATAACCAAAAAGTTATGTATCTAGTAAGGGACCAGGAGAGGAGAGGTTCTAGCATGGAGGGAAAAAAAGAATATATTGTGATGGAGAAAGAAAGGGAAAACTAAAATTAGAAGATCAAATAGAGAGGGAATGGCAGAGAGAGTGGTAAATGTGGGTATATGTGGAAGAACAACTCACAGTAAAGATCAGTTGAAAAGTATATGAAAACCTGCTATTTTGAAGTTTCCTAAATGATTTACATATGTGAACAAAGTCTAAATGGAGCCACCAAATAAAGGGGTAGACCATGACCCAACTAGGTATTTTCTGCATCAAATGATTATCTAATGCCAGGGAGGGGTTACATATCTTGTTGAATCATTGGCCAAAGGGGCTCCATGAGAACTGCCAAACTTCATAGGCTATTCCCACAGTTATGGGTTACTCTACACAAGTTTCTGGTAAGGCTTTATTGCAGAAGACACCACTTACTATTTCATTGAACGTGGAGAAGTTGAGCTGATGCTTACCTAAAGCTTTTGCCACCACTGACTTGCATTTGTGGTAATGAAGGTATTTTGCATTCTACCAGATGAAACTATAACCACCAATCAGACTCTGCAGACTCTGTGATCTACAATGGTGACCCACCTGCATAATACATAAGTACAACAATGGCATAAATATTAGGGGTGTAACCAACCACTACTGGGTCTGACTGGGTTTAAATTCCACTCCATGAAATGGAACTTGACCTGGCATGGATAAAATTTCCAAGAACCTGAGACTATACATGTCAAAGACATAAGGGATAAAGTACTATTATTCTATTTAAGGAACACATAAATTGAATCATAATGAAAAAGAACTATACTCATTGATTAGTGTATCACTCAGCTTTCATCAGAGAAGATTCTTTTTGTAGTAGATAGGAACTAACACAGAAATTCAGAACAGGACACTGTGTGGAGAGTTAGGAACTTTGGGAGCACATTGTCTTCAGGGAGTTGTCTTCATCAATTCCTTCAACTCAAGTCTCAGAAGTCTATTTGGAAAAGTACACAGACATAATTATGAGTCAAAAGTGATGAATAACTCCAAGGAAGCGATGTCTTCCAGACACAATGGCACTGATACATATATAAGTTCATCAAGACTGTGAGCATGTCCAAGGTCTGTTGAGTTTCAAATGGTACAAGTTCAGATGGTGTCTCACCCCTAAAGAAGAAGTTGTGTGAAATTGATACCTGTTTTGAAAGGGAAAATCTGTTTTCTTTTTTTTCCAGTGGAGTCTGAGTGTATTATTAGACACACTTCAGGACCAGTCCCATGCACAGGAGTGGTCCCATAACACAAAACTGAAAGAATGGTATTTTTGTAGGCATGTCTTATTCTGCTTCCCTTGGTCTTTTTCTGTGTATTTGTTTCTTTCTATTTTTTATATTTATTATTATTATTTTATTTATATATTTTCTTGATTTTACATTCCACCCAAAGCTTCTCCTCCTTTCCTTCTTACCAGTTCTCCACTTTTATATTCTACCACCCCACCGGATGCAATCTTCACCCACTATTTATGTTTAGGTACAAGTGGGTATACCATAGATATCAGTGAGCCATGGTATATCAAGCTGCAGTAAGACCTGGCACCCCCTCTTCCACCAAGGTTGGATGAATCAATCCAGCAGGAGGAATGGGTGCTAAAAGCAGGCAACAGAGTCAGAGATACACACCTATTTTCACTGCTAGGAATCCTACATGAAAACAAAGTTACACAATTGTATCATATAGGAAGAGGGTCTTGGTCAGTCCCATGTAAGTTCCCTGGTTGTCTGTTCTGTCTCTGTGAACCCTTATGGCCCCGGTTAGGTGATTTTGTGGGTTTTCTTGTGGTATCCTTGACATTGACACCACTAGGTTCTACATCCTTCTGCCCCCACACCTTCTACAGGATTCCCCATGGTCTGCTAATATTTGGCTGTTGCAAAAATTCCCACCTACAAGATATGTTGGGGTAAATATGATACAGAAATTGTGGGAGTAACCAACAGATGACTGGCACAGCTAGAGACCTGTACCCTGAGAAGGAGTTCACCTTTGAGGGCCAGAACTCAGAAGTGGGATATCCCAGAAACCTAGGATAGAACCAAACACGAATTGCAAAAAAAGTCAATGGAATGATTCCTGATGATATTCTGCTACACTCTTAAATTGGTATCTAGACCAGTTTAAGAAAAGAGGCTTTATTCATCAACTTTTTGCTGTTTATATTGATTTTCATTTTTATGGTTTTTTTGCATTTTTTATCCTTTTTTGTTTTGTTTTTAAAGAATAATAGAGAGAAAAACATTATAGAGGTAGGTGGGTAGGGAGTTGGGGAGGACCCAGAAGTTGGGAGAAGAGAAAAACATTAACAAAATATTCTCTAGGAAAAATTCATCTTAATAATAGGTAATCCCCCTATATATGAAATGGAGAACAGACAGCCTGCTCAGCAAATTGCAGTAGGCAGGCCTGACTACCACTGTCCCCACCAGACCCTGTAACCTACAAGCCCTACCCCACCCTCCAAACTCACCCAACCTCTGAGACCAAAGCTGTTACCTGAGACACAGACTCTGCCAGGTCTGATTGGACCAAGAAGTGAGTCTTTGTTCTTTTATCCAGTCACCCCAGCTTCAAGGCTTTAGGCTCATGGGCACAACCTGCACCCCAATATTCCCACCCATTGCAGCTCCAATTGCAGACCAGCAGGCAGGCCTGACTAACAGCCCCCACTGGACACAGACTCTTGCCAACTCCAACTGAACCAAGAGGTAAGTCTTTGTTCTCCTGGCCTATCACACCAGCCTCTAGGCTTTAGACCCAGGGGCACAAATTGTGCCCATATAACACCATTACAGTCTCAGTTGCAGGTCAGCAAGCAGGAACCCTGTACATAGGCATAACTACCACCATCCCTACCTGACTCTAACCTACAAGCCCCACTCTACCCCCACCCAAATCCACCTATTCTCCAACACTGAAGCTGCTACTTGAGACACAGACTCCACCAGCTCCTATTGGACCAAGAGTTCTCATTGTATCAAGAGTGCTGATTTGACCAAAGAGGCTCCCTAAGACTCAGACACCATTTGCACTGATTGTAGGAAGAGATGTGTAGATGGTAGTGCAAAAATACATTCAACAACATAAAGACCAATATGGTACCACCAGAACCTAATGGCTCTACATAAAGACCTGAACATTCCAATGCAGAAGCAGCAGAAAAAGTCAACCTTAAAAATGACCTTAAGAAGATGATAGAGGCTTTTAAAGAGAAAATAAAAAAAAAATCCCTTAAAGGAATCAAGGAAAAGGCAAACAAAAAATTGGAAGAAATCAATGTCTCTTAAAGAAAGCCAAGAAGAAGCAATCAAATAGGTGAAGGAAACTGTTCAAGACTTGAAAACTAAAATAGAAAAAATGAAGAAGACACAAAGTAGGGAATGCTGGAAATGGAAAATCTGAGTAAACAAACAGGGACTACAGATGCAAGCATAACCAACAGAATGCAAGACATAGAAGAGAGAATCTCTGATCATTGAAGATACAATAAGGGAAATAGATTTGTCAGTCAAAGAAAACATTAAAGCTAACAAAATCATAACACAAAATGTTCAGGAAATCTCAGACACCACAAAAAGACCAAACCTAAGGATAATAGGAATGGAAGAAAAAAGAATACCAGTTCAAAGGCACAGAAAATATATTCAACAAAATCATTGAAGACAAATTTCATAACATAAAGAAGGAAATGCCTATGAAGATACAAGAAGCTTACAGAACACCAGTACTGAACCCCCAAATTTCCTCTCACCATATAATTATCAAACCACTAAACATACAGGCTAAAGAAAAAATATTAAGAGCTGCAAAGGAAAAAGGCCAAGTAACATACAAAGGCAGACACATCAGAATGACACCCAAATTCTCAATGGAGACTCTGAAAGCCAGAAGGTCCTAGACAGACATTATGCAGACACTAAGAGACCATGAATGCCAATCTAGACTATTATACCCATCAAAACTCTCAATCTCCATACACAGAGTAAACAAAATATTTCATGATAAATCAATATGTAAACAATACCTATACACAAATCCAGCCCGACAGCAAGCACTAGAAGGAAAAATCCATCCTAAGGAAGTTAGATGCACCCATGAAGACACAGGCAATAGATAATTTCACACCAACAAATCCCAAAGGAGGGAAACACACAGCCCTACCACCAAAAAATAACAGGAATTAACAATCACTGGTCATTAATATCCGTTAATATCAATGGACTCAATTCACCTAAAAGATACAGGCTAACAGAATGGACATGAAAACAGGATCCGTCCTTCTGCTGCATACAAGAAACACACCTCATTTGAATTCTCCATAGGTACCTGTCCTGAGGAGATTTCTACCAGGGTCCAGAACAGAAACTACAAATAACTAGGATACTGATCTGAGCATATTAAATGAATCTAAACACACTGAGTTCTTTAGTCTATTCACCTTTTTTCTTCTATGTCAAATTCTATCTACACAGATTTTCTGTTCTCATACTTAGCTCCTCAGCTCCTTCTGCTCTCAATCCTTCTGCTGTTCTCTCATATCTATTTGTTCTTTCCATTTTCCTCCTCATCTTTGTTCTTCTCAATCAATTTTCACAAGTGCTGTGGGGAACCAGTATATACATAAGCAGTAATTCTTTGGCAAAGCGATGTGAGGCTTGAAGCTTTCAGAGTTGCAGAGGGAGGTGATAAGGATCTACACATAAAGCAATAATTGTCAGCTTCCAATTACAACTGAAATGGGGGAATGAATAAAAGGGAGTTCTCTGGTAGGGTCAACTAAAGACTAAGATCAATTAGGATAGGCTAAAAAGTAATTTAAGTGCTCAAACTATAATCTAGAAGTGGTTAAATAAAATTTTAGGAGTCTATATATGTCAGTATAAGTTGTTAGTAAAGTAAAACTGTTTTTTACTCTTAGGCACCACTCCTCCCCCTGCTCATCCCTGTGGTAGCTGCTTTCTGGTAGGGTGGGTGGGGGACATACACACAGTTGCTAAGCATCCTACATCAGAACATGTAACATTTGGTTAGTAAAAGCAGTTTCACTTGGAGGAATTGCTAAGGAGGAAATCTAGGATTAGCACCTGGCTGAGAAGGATTAAAACTTAATTTGCACAAGAAGCAAAGCTTAGCATCTATCACCTGCCTGGTCTTTTCAGAAATCTCCTTTTGTCTGTGGGAAATCACTCAGTAAATTAACTCAGTAATTAGCAAGTGGCTAAAACATCATCCCAGAAATGTGAGCAGTAAATATTTTAAATTAAGATCTTGTGTAAATAAACTGTGATGAAGGTAAGGAGTTGAGTATTTATTTGATAGTGGTTATTTTCTGTATCTGTGGATGAGATGAGCTCATGTTCATCTTTCTGCACTTGACCTTGGATAAAAAGGTATCTTTGCTGAAATACTTTTGTCTGGAGAATGTCCCTGGCCAGATGTATGTTAGTGAAAAATAAGCACAGCTGGGAAAGTTATCCAATTACCCCCAAAGTACAGAGAAAGTTGTCCCATAAGATAGAGATGCAATCATGAGATTACATGTACGCATAACATGGAAATGCACGGCAAATGGGGAGAATCATAGCTGTTATTGCACAAGAAGTTTATAACAAGAAACAGCCAATTCATTAAAAGGCCAGTAATTCCATAACATCTTGTGTGATGGTTTCCTCTAACAGAACCCTTAGTTCTGATAGGTTGACCTTCTGAACTCTAGTTGTCACCTGTTGTATAATCCCATAATCTTTTGCTACCAGCAGCTCTCAATACACCTCACCTTCAAAAACAGACACTACCTCAGAGTAAAAGGCTGGCAAAAGACATTCCAATCAAATGGACTCAAGAAACAAGCTGGTGTAACTATGATAATACCTAACAAAATAGACTTCAAATTAAAATCAAAGAGATCAAGAAAGATATTACATATTCATCACAAGAAAAATCCGTCAAGATGAAGTCTCAATTCTGAACAGTTGTATCCCATGTACAAGGGCACCCACATTTATAAAAGAAACATTACTAAAGTTTGAATCACACATCAAACCCCACACTTCAACACCCCACTCTTACCAATGGACAGGTCTGCCAGACAGAAACAAAACAGAAAAATAAGGGATCTATCAGGTGTTATGACTCAAACGGACTTAATAGCTATCTGTAGAACATTCCACCCTAAACACAAAAGAATATACCTTCTTCTCAGCACCCTATGGAACCTCCTCTAAAGTTGACCACATACTTTGTCACAAAGCAAATTTCAACAAATACAAACAAATTGGAGTAATGTTCTGTATTTTACCAGACCACCATGGCTTAAAGTTATATTTCAACAACAACAAAAATTACAGAAAGCTTACAATCTCATGGAAAATAAATAATGCTCAACTGAATCACCAACAAATCAATGAAGAAATAAGGAAATTAAAGATTTCCTAAAATTCAGTGAAAATGAATGTACAACATACCTAAATTTATGGAAGACCATGAAAGCAGTGCTAAGAGGAAAATTCATAGCTCTAAATGCCCACATAAAGACGTTGGAAAAATCCCACACTAGTGACTTACAGTACACCTGAAAGTTGTAGAACAAAAAGTAGAAAACTCACTCAGGAGGAGTAGACGCCAGGAAATAATCAAATTGAGGGCTAAAATTAATAAAATAGTAACAAAGAGAACAACACAAAGAATCAATGAAACAAAGACTTGGTTTGCATGCAGATTTCCTGTGTCCTGCTTAGTGTGTGGCCAGGACAAATCTCTCACATATAGTCTCACAGCCTTTTATAAAATAGTTACACAGAGGATTAATACTATTTATAGCTGCTCAGCCATTAGCTCAGGCTTATTACTGACTAGCTCTTACACTTAAATTAACCCATAATTATTATCTATGTTTAGCCACATGGCTTGGTACCTTTTCTCAGTTATGCCATGTCATCTTGCTTCCTTTGTGTCTAGCTGGTGACTCCTGACTCAGCCCTTCCTCTTCCCAGTATTCTCTTCATCTGCTTACCCTGCCTATACTTCCTGCCTGGATACTGGCCAATCAGCATTTTAGTAAAACAGTGCACAAGGGCATTATCCCTTAACATTGGTTCTTTGAGAAAATCAGGAAGATAGATAAAACTTTATCCAAATAAATCAACAGACTGAAAGGGAGAGGGCATCTATATTAAAATACAAGAAATGAAAAAGAAAACATAACAACAGACAATGAAGAAATCTAGAGAATTATCAGGTCATACTTCAAAAACATGTACTCCACAAAATTGGAGAAATCTAAAAGAAATGGATAAATTCTGGATAGGTACAACTTATCAAAATTAAATCAAGACCAGATAAACAATTTAAATAGACCGATAACCCCTAAAGAAATAGAAACAGTCATTAAAAGTCTCCCAAACAAACAAACAAACAAAAAAGCCCAGGATCAGATGGCTTTAGTGAAGAATTCTACCAGATTTTCAAAGAAGAGCTAATACCGATACTCTTCAAGATGTTGCATACAATAGAAACAGAAGTAACATTACCAAACTCTTTTTGTGAGGCTACAGTTATCCTAATACCCAAACAACACAAAGATGCAACAAAGAAAGAGAATTACAGACCAATCACCATCATGAACATTGATGCAAAAATAATAAAATACTGGCAAACTTAATCCAAGAACACATAAAAAAAATTATCCAACATGACCAATTGGGCTTCATCCCAGAGATTCAAGGATGGTTCAACTCAACATATGAAAATCTGTCAATGTAATACACCATATAAAAAAACTGAAAGAAAAAAAACCCCACATGATCATCTGAAGAGATGTTGAAAAAGACTTTGACAAAATCCCAAACCCCTTCATGATAAAGGTCCTAGACAGATCAGTAATATAAAAGACATATCTAAACATAATAAAAACAATTTACAGCAAGCCAAGATTAAATTAACTGGAGATGAACTCAAAGTGACTCCACTAGAATCAAGAACAAGACCAGGCTGTCCACACTTCCCAATATTTATTCAATATGGCACTTGAAGTTCTAGCTAGAGCAATAAGACAACAAAGGGAGATTAAGGGGATACAACTTGGAAAGGAAGAAGTCAAACTTTCACTATTTGCAGAAGATACAGTAGTATTCATAAGTGACCCAAAAAATTCTACCAGGAAACTCCTACAGCTGATAAACTCCTTCAGTAATGTGGCAGGATAAAAGATGAACTCAAAACAGTCAGTAGCCTTCCAATATACAAATGATAAATGGGCTGAGAAAGAAATCTAGAATCATCACCCTTAATAATAGCCACAAATAATATAAAATACCTTGGGGTAACTGTAACTAAGCAAATAAAGACAACTATGACAAGAACTTTAAGTCTCTGAAGAAAGAAATTGAAGGAGATATCAGAAAATAGAAAGATCTCCCATGCTCATGAACTTAGTCAAAATGACAATCGTACCAAAAGCAATCCACAGATTGAATTGCAATACCCATCAAAATTCCAACACAATTCTTCACAGACCTGGAAAGAACAACACTCAATTTCATATGGAAAAACAAAAAAAACCAGAATAGCTAAAAGAATTCTGTACAATAAAGCAACCTCTGGAGGCATCACCATCCTTGACTTCAAGCTCTACTATAGAGCTATAGTAATAAAAACAGCTTGGTACTGGCATAAAAACCAACATATAGACCAATGGAATTGAATTGAAGAACACCCACAAACACCTGATTTTTGACTAAGAAGCCAATACTGTACAATGGAAAAAAGAAAGCATCTTCAACAAATGATGCTCATATAACTGGATGTCAACATGCAGAAGAATTCAAATAGAACCATGTATATCACCATGCATAAAACTCAAGCCCAAGTAGATAAAAACCTTAACATAAATCCAGTTATATTAAACATGACAGAAGAGAAATAGGAAGTAGTCTTGCACACTTTGGCACAGGTGACTACTTCCTAAATATAACACCAGTAGCACAGGCACTGAGAGCAACAATTAATAAATTGGGACCTCCTGGAACTGAGAAGCTTTTGTAGAGCAAAGGACATGGGCAATAAGTCAAAACAACAGCCTAGAGAATGGGAAAAGATCTTCACCAACCCCACATCTGACAGAGGGTTCATCACCAAAATATATAAGGAATTCAAAAAATTAGACATCAAAATCCCAAACAATCCAATTTAAAAATGGGCTACAGATCTAAACAGAGAATTCTCAACAGAAGAATCTCAAATGGCCAAAAGACATTAAAGGAATTGCTCAACATATTTAGTCATCAGGGAAACGCAAATCAAAATGACTCTGAGTTACCATCTTACACCTGTCAGAATGGCTATGTTTAAAAACACTGATAACAGTTATTTCAAGAGGATGTGGAGCAAGGGGAACACTCCTCCACTGAAGGTGAGAGTGCAAACTTGCACAGTCACTTTGGAAATCAGTATGGCAGTTTCTCAGAAAATTGGGAATCAACCTACCTCAAGACCCAGATATACTACTCTTGAAACACCCAAGAAACACTCAATCATACTACAAGTACACATGCTCAACTACGTTCATAGCACCATTACTCATAACAGCTAGAACCTGGAAACAACCTAGATGTCCCTCAAATGAATAATAGATACAGAAAATATAGAACACATACACAATGGAGTACTACTCAGCATTAAAAAAAATGACATCATGAAAGTTGCAGACAAATGGATGGAAGTAGAAAATATGATCCTGAGTGAGGTAACCCAGACTCAGAAGGACAAACATGGTATGTACTTACTCATAAATGGATACTAGATGTAAAGCAAAGGATATTTTGACTACAATCCACAACTCCAGAGAAGCTAACTAAGGAAAACCCAAAGAAGGATACATGGATTGGCCTGGGAAGGGGAAATAGATGAGATCTCTATGAGTAAACTGGGAGTGAGGGGGGGCACCCACAGTAGGTAATGGGGGAATGAGAACATAAGGGAATAGGATGGTCAAGCTGGAACAGGGATAGAGTAGAAGAACAATGAAAGAGATACCATGATAGAGGGAGATATCATGGGGATAGGGAGAAACCCCAGGTTCTAGGAAAGTTTCCAGGATCCCACAAGGGTAACCCCAACTTAGACTACTGGCAGTAATGGAGAGAGTACCTGAACTGGCCTACTCCAGTAATCAGATTGGTGAATACCCTAACTGTCATGTTAGAGCCTTTCTCCTGTAACTGATGGAAGCAGATACAGAGATCCACAGCCAAGCACTAGGCTGAGCTCCAGGAGTCCAGTAGAAGAGAGAGAATAGGGATTCTATATGAGCAAGAGGTATCAAGATCATGATGGAGAAATGTACAGAGCCAACCAAACCAAACTAGTGGGAACTCATTAACTGTGAACTGTAGTTAGAATTTTCCTGCCTGGCCCAGTCAGGACAAATCTCTCTTACCCGCCAGTCCCACAGTCGCTCAGACCCAACCAAGAAAGTACACAGAAACTTATATTGTTTATAAACTGTATGGCAGTGGCAGGCTGCTTGTTATCTACCTTTTCTATCTTAAATTAACCCATTTCTGTTAATCTATACTTTGCCACATGGCTTGTGGCTTACCAGTGTCTTTACATGTTGCTTCTCATGGCGGCGGCTGGCGGTGTCTCCCTCCAGCCTTTTACTTCCCAGAATTCTCTTCTCTCTTGTCCTGTCTATACTTCCTGCCTGGCCACTGGCCAATCAGAACTTTATTTACACAGAGCGATATCCACAGCACTTCCCCTTTTCTTTTTTTTTAAAGGAAGGTTTTAACTTTTACATAGTACAATTACATATAACAAACAATTATCAAGCAAGAATTACAGTTACAATATTAAAGAAGATATCCTATCTATCTTATATTTGTGAGTCTAAGGTTTTATATCTAACTTATCTTGTATCATAACTGAGGAAATTATAATTATCTAGTCTTCAACCATATCAAAGACCTCAGAAGGATATAATATTACCTGAAAACCGGGAGAAGGATGTAAGCATTTTTCAGGAGTCTTGTAAGAGTAGACAGAGACAGCTGGCAGCCTGGACAGTCATCTAATGTTCCTCTGTAAAGTTGGGGCATTTGTCTTTAGCCCACAGGGCTAGAGTCTCTCAGTCACTTCTCTCAGTGTCCTGTAGAATGTCTGGCAGTTTCCTCTGTGAAGCAGGAACCTGAAGGACCATTTTGTCAAGCAAAGTTTAGTGGTCACCTTTTTATGGGTCCTGTATGTCCAGTCGATCAAGCAGTCCAGGCAAGAACAGTTTCTTGCCCAAATGGCTATTTTTGTCAAGGTGAAGATAAGATATGAAGTGTCTTTAATGCCCATCCTCCTCTCTGAAGTAAATGGGTGTTGCCAGGAGCAGACATGTCTCACTGTCCAGAAAGTCTAAATTTTAAAAATATTTTAAATGCCATATTCTGTAGACCTTTGAAGTGTTTGAAGATTACCTGTCTATCTGAAATATCTCTGTGTATACCTAGAAGACTTAACTAACATGGCTATGAGTATGATTATCATAGATGACCAGTTATTAATCTATTTTTAATTATTTATTACAATTTAAATGAGCTATACAAACATAATACCTTAAACATGATTAGAAATATACACACAGTATAACAAAATTAACTTTAAGTTTGTATCAATAGACTAAAATCTATATCAATGTAAAACATTTTAAACAAGTTGTTGCTCTTTAGAAGTAAGTTCATTAATCTACCCTTTTATCCTATCATATCTATATCATATCCCCTTTTTATCTTTAGAAAAAGATTGCATTTATAATCAACCTGTTTTAAATAAAATAGTGTTTTTTTCTGTCCCACATCAGAGGGCTCTTTTGATTTGGGACATAAGAATCTCTTAACCTTCTCTTTTAGCAATATGTCTGGGTTTAGAGAAGGAGTGAGCCAATTCCATCTCCAAAGCCAGCTTGATAATTTTGGGAATGTGGGCGTAGTTTCTCTTACTACTTTTTGCTGGAGGGGGGCGCTGTATCTTATGGGGATACAAAGAAAATTTTAGGATTATAGAGTATTCCATTAGGGTGAACCTCTGAGCCAGTTGCCTTGAAACCATTCTGGATGTCAGATCATCTGGGCCATGGTGTCATCGGAGACCTTTTAGGTGGTCTTGGCTGATCAAACCTGATATATCTTAATCTGGAACAAATCCACAGCCTCTGGCTTTCTGTGGAAACAAAAGCAGAGACTCCTTTCCATAGCAACATATCCTTATATCCAAATTTTGAAGTTAAGGTACCTTTAAAATTTACATAATTGTTTAACTTAACAGCTTTTACGATCAAATCTTTTTCTGTAGTTAAAAATCCCAAAGACAAGACAAACCAGATTCTCTGTGTAATATCTATCTTTGTAAGACTGAAACACTGCTGTGGCTGCTGGCTCTGCCCACCCCTGCTTCCCAACATGGCGGCGGTACAGTTTACTGCCAGCTCTGGGTCTGGAGCCATGTGTACCATCAAGTATCAGAAGCAGTTCTATCAAAGCAGTGCATAGCCTAGAAATCTTTTTTTTTTTTTTTAAACTACCAAAGGCTAAATCCATCATGCAGTAGAGTAAAGTGCTGCTTGTAGATTCCTTATTCCTGTCGCAGTACAGGTCAGACGCACACGCCAGGAACCCGCCATAGTAGCTCAAACCGGCAGGCTGCCGCTAACTTGAGGGAGACAACTAGGAAGCTGTTTTTAGCTCCGTTTAGAATCTTTTTTTTCAGGTTTTAGGTGGAAACTCTTGCCCCACATTGGGCGCCATTTGTAGTTAGAGTTTTCCTGCCTGGCCCAGTCAGGACAAATCTCTCTTACCCGCCAGTCCCACAGTCGCTCAGACCCAACCAAGAAAGTACACAGAAACTTATATTGTTTATAAACTGTATGGCAGTGGCAGGCTGCTTGTTATCTACCTTTTCTATCTTAAATTAACCCATTTCTGTTAATCTATACTTTGCCACATGGCTTGTGGCTTACCAGTGTCTTTACATGTTGCTTCTCATGGCGGCGGCTGGCGGTGTCTCCCTCCAGCCTTTTACTTCCCAGAATTCTCTTCTCTCTTGTCCTGTCTATACTTCCTGCCTGGCCACTGGCCAATCAGAACTTTATTTACACAGAGCGATATCCACAGCAGTGAACCAATAGCTGTGGAGCCTCCATGGGACTGGGCTAGGCCCTCTGCATAGACAAGATAGTTGTGTAGCTTGGCCTGCTTAAGGGGCCCCCTGGCAGTGGGATCGGGATTCACCCCTGGTGCATGAGCAGGATTTTTGGGGTCCACTACCTATGGTGGGACACCTTGCACATCCTTGATGCAGAGTGAGGAGCTTTGACCTGCCTTTATTGAATGTACCTGGCTCTGCTGACTCCCCATGGGAAGCCTGGAGGGAGGAGATTAGGATCTTTGGTTGGTATTTAAAATGAATAGAATATTTCTTAAAAATAATAATTAATAATAATAAACCACAAATTAACAAGTGTGATTGCATAAAATTAAGTTTTTTTGCCTTCACAAAAGTTATGAACAAGGTAAGAGACAGCCTGCAAACAGATGGAAAAATATCTGCTAGCTATACTAGACAAAGAATATTGACAATATAGAAAGAAATAAGCTGGGGATATAGATATGGGTCAGAAGTTTAGAGCACTTGCTGTTCTTTCAAAGAACCTGAGTTCAGTTTCAACCACCTACGTTGGAAGGCACCTCAAAACCACTTAAAATTCCAGCTCTCCAGGATCCAGCTTCCTCTTCTCAACCCCATGAGAACTATATTCTCAAGTGCCCATACAGATACACACACATATCTTTTATCAAATGTACATACAGTACTCATATAGCCAAGGTGAAATTCTCTGTCAAAGCTGACAAGGACATATTTCTCTCATTTTCATGTCATCCACTCTCATCAACTTTTTTCAGGTTCTTACAGGCTCCAAAGCTTCTCATGTTTTTCCAACCTTACAACACAGGGGAATTTGTGAAGCTTTAGCTGAAAATGGCATTGAATTCACAATAATCCTTGTATTAACTGAAAAGCTTTTATCTCTATAGCCTTATTCATACTAAACCCCATGCCCTTATTTTTAGATTACCAACTCAAAACTTCCAGTTTGCTCTGCCTTTGGCTTTTTGCTGTGGATGAAATCAACAGGAATCTGTATCTTCTTCCAAATGCATCTCTAATGTTTTACTTTTTCATTAATGCTTTTGATAATACACAGGCATTTAAAAATTCCATGAACTTTTCTGCAAGAAGATATAATCTTCTCCTTAACTATATCTGTGAAGATAAGACAACATGTCAAGTAGTGATTACAGGGAAATTTTTAGCAACATTCATGAGACTGACACCATTTGTACAGCTCTACAAATATCCATAGGTGAGGTTGTTTTGGTGGAAAAGTATAGAATATTTCTCCTTAGTTGGTATAGCCTGGTGCTAAGGAGAGTATAAAGGGTATAAAGGGCACATTGGCCTCACATTCATGTAAATCAGTTTCAAAGGTAATTAATCACGAACTCAATGGGACATTCACAATTCATTGTTTGATATATATATATATGAATGAAGAAGAATTGCCAGTCAAGATTTTTCTTGAACAAACTATAGAAAAGTGTTTTTTTTCATGTTTCTAACAGGGTAATACCTGTAATAATAGGGAAAAAATCCCCTTCCTGTCATTTCAAACTGGTGCTTCACACACCTCAGGGCTCCCATTGAGATTTCTGACAATCCTCTACCTCATGCTGCTCCGTGTTTTATGTCCTTCAGCTCACCTATGGACCTTTCCATCCTATCCTGAGTGATCATGAACAATTTCCCAATCTGTATCAGGTGGCCCCCAAGTTCACAGCTCTGGTCTCTTTGGTGCTTCATTTCAACTGGAACTGGGTTGGGCTGGCCATCTCAGATGATAACCAGGGTCTCCAATTACTCTCAGATCTGAGAAGAGAAACTGAAGTCAAAGGAGTCTGCTTAGCCTTTGTGATCATGATCCCAGTCAACATGGAGTTTTACATGTCAAGAGCTGAAGGGTATAACAACCAAATTGAGACATCATCCACAAATGTTGTTGTCATCTATGGTGACACAGACAGCACTCTAGCTGTGTGCCTTAGAATGTGGGTATCACAGGGTATACAGAGAATATGGGTCACCACCTCACAGTGGGATGTCACTACAAGTAAGAGGGACTTCACCCTTGACTAATTCCATGCGACTCTTGCTTTTGCACAGCACCATGCTGAGATTTCTGGTCTTAAAAATTTTGTCCAGACATTGAACCCTTCCAAATACACAGACATATTCCTGACAAGACTAGAGTGGATGTATTTTAGCTGTGAAGCCCCAAGATCTAATTGTAAGACACTGGAACTGCTCATCTAATCTCTCACTGGAATGATTAATGCTACAGACTTTTGATATGGCCTTTAGTGTTGATGGTTGTGATATATACAATGCTGTGTATGCTATGGCTCATGCCCTCCATGAAATGCTTCTTCAACAAGTAGAAAGCCAACCAATCAAGACTAGGAAAGCACTGGATTATGACTTCTCAGAGGTACTGTATCTTCCAATGGATGGTACTTAGTCAAATCAATATATTCTTTAAAAGTCTCTCACATGCTCAAACCAAGGAGTCTAGGAAAATCTTTCCCAACATAGAAGGATTTCTGGACATCTTATTCAGGCAAGGAAGTAAATCTATATATGCTTATAATTCTTTAAGATAAATGCAGTGGAGTGTAAGACAGAATTTTTCAATGAAGTTCAGTGGTTTTGTTACAGACGACCTCAATATTGTCAGCCCTGTTCTAACTGTTCTAATATTGCCAATAATCAATCTTTCTTTCATAATTTTTTTCCAAGATTAGAACTTGTTTTTTTTTTTTTTTTTTTTTTTTTTGTTTTTGGAACAGGGTCTCACTATGTAGCTCTGGCTGCCCTGAAACACACTACGTATATGAGGCTGGTTTGAATTAAGAGTTTCACCTGCCTCTGTCTCCTGAGTGCTAGGCTTAAAAGCCTGTGCTTCCACACTCAACTCTGACATTTTTTTAATGTCATATATTTGGTAGTCACTATAGGGTTTACTTAAGTATACTCTACTGATTCTGACTCTACTGTAGACTCTGGGAACCTTTTCCTTTTGGTTTTTTGAGAGCAATAAAACAAGAAATAGTGCTGAGATTCACTTCAATACCTAGTCTTGTGCCTGTGTGTGTATGGTTATTTTTTCATTTTTTAAAATTATATTTGTGTTTTAAATTTACACATCAGCCATGAGTTCCCCTGTCCTCCCCCCTCCCACCCCCGTCCCCACCTTCCCCCCTTCTCCTCCCCTCTGTTCCCATCTCCTCCAGGGCCAAGACTCCCCTGGGGATTCATTTAAACCTGATGGATTCAGTACAAGCAGGTCGAGTCCCCTCTTTCCAGGCTGAGCAAAGTGTCCCTGTGTAAGCCCAAGGTTCCAAATAGCCAGCTCATGCACTAAGGACAGGTCTGGGTCCCACAACCTGGATGCCTCCCAAACAGTTGAAGCTATTCAGTTGTCTCACTTATCCAGAGGCACAGGGACAAATAGCCAAACAAATGGAAGCACATGAATTATGAACCAAAGGCTGTATTTATGTTTTTGTTTGATTTTCTGGGTGTCTTTGTTTGTTTCTGTGTATGGGTATTGTGTCTTTGTGAGTGTCTGTATATATTTCTGTGCCTGTGTATGTGTGTGTATATAGATGTGTTACTGTGAATATACGATGTCTTTCTCCTGTGTATGTGTATACGAGCAAATATTTGTTCTGTGTACATATGTCTCTTTGTGAATGTTTGTATCTCTGTGTGTCTCTGTGTGCGTGTTTGGTATCTGTATGTGCCTGTGTGTTTCTGTGTCTGAGTGTGTATTTGATTGTATAGGTTTGTATGTATGTATGTGTTAGTGTGTATGTATGTAAATGAGTGTGGCTGAATTATGTGTGCCTCTGCATGGGTGTCTTTGTGGAAGTGTGTGTGTGTGTGTGTGTGTGTGTGTGTGTGTGTGTGTGTGCCTCTGCATGGGTGTCTTTGTGGAAGTGTGTGTGTGTATGTGTGTGTGTGTGCGTGTGTACATTGTGCACATTTATATTTGGTGTTTGTGTATCTGTTTGATGATTTCCTTTGAGAGTACTAAAATTGTGGGAACAATGACTTTATATATTCACATGCTTTTGTTGAGAATTTTTCTCTTGGGCGTCTTCAATAAAGTTGCATTAAGATGAAATCAGAACAGATTTTCTGACTTAAAGTAAGGGCATATGGACTATAGAATGTTGCCTATCTTTCGGATTCACCGATTTCTGAAGAATTTGCACTTTATTAACCCTGTTGGAGATGCAATAAATATGAATCAGAAAGAAAAACTGCAAGCAGAGTATGACATTTTCCATATTTGGAGATTTCCCCATGGTGTTGGACTTAAGGTGAAAATAGGAGATTTTAACCCATATTTTCCACATGGCCAGCAGCTCCATTTATATGAAGACATGATAGAGTGGGCCACAGGAGCTAGACAGGTGGGTCTGACCAAAATGTACTGATGTGCACCTCACAGTTGTAACCACTGTCAAGTGGGGCAATTTCAGTTTCCCTGTGACTTAGTGAAACTAGATGGTCATGTAAAGACTCAATTTTAGATTTCTAGATTATGTTTCTTCACTTTTTAAAAATTTTAATTTTTAGTAATTCTTTGCAAATCTAAGACATGCATATGATGGACATTTATCACATTAGAATCTCTCTAATTTGTAGACAAATATAAAACTAGATGAGGCCAATGTTTTATATTATTCCCAGTGAAGTTATCAATATTCTCTTGTTACTATTCTTATTACTGCCCATTGCTTTTCGTTTCTTTTGTTGAATCCCTAATCTACTTGCTGAAAAGAACGAAGCTAATTGTAAGGAAAGATTTGGAACAAAGAACAGATATATAAAACATTAATTTATAATTTTATTCAGGCACTTTGACCAAGAGGTCCTAAATTGCCAACATCTCTAACAATACATTAGCATTTTCATGGCCCAACTTAGATACTTTTTAATTATAACTTATTTTCCAGACTTTTTATGCATATGGGTATTTCACCTGTGTATATCTGTGTTCCACATGAGTAGGAGGTAGCTAAGTATGCCAGGAGGGTTAAGACACCCAGGAACTGAAGACAATTTTGAGCCTAAGTGTAGAAGTGGGTGATTGAATAGCAAGTGCAATTGATTGCTGAGCCACTTCTCCAGCCCTGAAGAAATTCCTTACTAGGAGGGCATTTCTTTACACCTTAATTTTTTTTTCTTTTTGGTTTTTTGAGTCAGGGTTTTTCTGTGCAGTTTTGGTGCCTGTCCTCAATCTAGCTCTGTAGACCAGGCTGGCCTCGAACTCAAAGAGATCCAACTGGTTCTGCTCCCAAGTGCTGGGAATAAAGGCATGTGCCACCACTGCCCAGCTGCACCTTAATTCTTGTATAACTCCTTCAAATAGTCAATCAATCAATCCAACAAACAAACAAAAAAAAAATTATCTTGTTTCCTTGTTTGGTTGGACAGGTACTCATAGTCATAATAAGTTGACTTTGAGGAAATTTGCAAATAAAATATCCCATTATATGTCCCTAGGTACAGTGCAGGCATTCATTCTGACGTGTCTAGTTTTATAGTATCTGAACTACATTGCTTACTAAAATACTGTGTGTTGAATTTGAAAGGCTTTACCTTTACAAAAGTCTGCAGATTTCATCTGAAGTGATATCTCAGGTTGCTCAGATACAGTTAAATAAACAGTTGATATTCTATTTTCACAATGATGAGATAATTATGCTCAGAGAACAGAGCAAATGGGATGAAGTTTTAGCTACTGGCCTTTACCACTAGATCAGAGATGAGCAATGAAATCACAAGCCTGCTTCTACCAGGCTTAACTTGAAGGAACATTACAAAAACATCAACCAAAAGAATAGGGAGAACTAAAGACAATCCAATATGTGCTGTATTCTAGATATGCAACTTGTAATGCAGAAACGAAACTTGCAAACAGTGAGGCAGTAGGACTCTAAATGGCATAGGCTTAAGTGACAGTGAACTCAGTGACATAACAAATGAAGTTTTAATGAATAATTGTAAGAATGTTCCAGTGAATCAAAGAGCAGAAAAATTACCTCTAAGGACAATCCAATTAGATCACAAACACTTGCAAGCAATAGGAAATTGAGAAAGGATGTGACAAAATTCAATAAAGGTACAATAACAATGAAGAATTCATACCAACATTTTGAAAAGGAAAGTCACAACAATTCAAGCAACAAACTGTATAAAACATCTTTCTCTGAGAATGTCTCAAGTAGAAGACAGACTATCTAGACTATCGGGACTTGAAACAAGGCAGATGAATTTTAATTTAAACTATGACAAAGATAAAACAATAAGGGAGGATAAAGAAAACACAAGAGACTTAGGAGACATCAATAAAAGACCTTATTAAGAAAGCACAGGCATGGGCTGGAGAGATGGCTCAGAGGATAAGAGTGCTGCTTGTTCTTCCAAAGGTCATGAGTTCAATTCCCAGCAACCACATGGTGGCTCACAACCATCTGTAATGAGATCTGGTGTTCTCTTCTGGCCTGCAGACAGAACACTGTATACATAATAAATAAATAAATCTCTAAAAAAGGAAAGAAAGAAAGGAAGGAAGGAAGCAAGCACAGGCACAAGAGGAGAATAACATGTGAAAGGACCAAAATGACAGCCAAAATTTTACCAAATGCTGGGGGAGTTATGGCCATCCAGATACAGGAGGCAGTCAGAATGCCCAACAGATAGGTTCCCCAAAGGACCCGCCCCTGTTGAATATTACCTAAAATCTGAATTAGGCAGAATACAGAGGAATTTTAAGTTGCAAGAGAGAAGATCAATTTCATTGAAAGTCCCCATTGTAATAACAGTAGCTTTATTCATAGACACTTTAAAAGGAGTGAGTATCAACTTTGTGTTTCAAGCATATAGAGACAAAACTTACCATTTCAATTACTATACCCAGCAAAGCTGTGCTTCATAATTCCAGAAAGACAGAAAAACTTGTAATTGTGAACACAAATTGGAGGAATAGCACTAAGGGGACCCTTGAAGAGTCTCTTCACACTTCATACTCCTTCACATTGAATATTAAGATAAACAGTAGATGTCACAGGAATATATAGACTACACTAGATCACTGGACAGAAAAGCAAAGGTTAGAAATACATTAAAAGTTACAAAAACACAAATTGACTAGAATTACCACATAACTTTCATTAATAACTGAATTTGAAGAATCCCACTCTGTAATCAAAGGACACATATAAGAAAATTTTTTTTCTTTTTGGCAAAACAATACTTTGTTGGTAAGAATGAACACACTGCACTCATGAAGAACAGAGTCTCAGAAGTAAAGGAAAAAGACTATTCCAGGTAAAGTGAATCAGAAAGAAGAAAACTGTAGTCAAATCTTATGAACATGGATGGAAAAATTCTCAAGTAATCACTGGCAAACATCTTAACAGCACATCAGAAAGATCAATCTCTATACCTTATTACAGGGATATAAGGCTGTTTCAGCATATGCAAATCAATTAAGTATAATATGTCACATAAATATATCCTAGGACAGAAATCATATGCACATCTAAAAAGATACAGAAAAGTACTTGAGCAATGTTCAGCATCCCTTCAGAGAAAGCAAAGAAAAAAACCTTGAAAAATAGAAAGGACATTTCTTGACAAAATAAGTTTCTATAAGACAAAACAGTTAATATTGTACTACATAAAGAGAAACTTAAAGCTTTTCCACTAAATTCAGAAATAGGACCAGGTGTGGTGGTACTTCCCAGAAGAATGAGCTATTAAGAAAATAGGTCACCAATGTGACCAGAGGCCAATTAGATGGAAACAATTTCTCAATTAAGTTTATCTTTTTTTCTTGTAGCTCTGCTTTGTGTCAAGTTGACAAAAACTAAGCTACACCATGGGTGGGTAGGGTGTACAATTCAGGCTTTCCAGTGGTCACACAACATATACTTCTAGATCTTCCTGAAATTTTAATAGTTCAGAAGCACCTCAACATTTCATTAATTTGTTCTCATATATTTATGTGTGGCCTTGTACAAAGTACTGAAAGAAATGTGTTCAGTCAGGTCATGTATAGAAAGAAAACTTGTTAACTACTCAACATGATGAGATGCTGTAACTCTTGAAGGAGTAGTCAACTCCTGGCTCAACATCTGCCTGATTTTCCTCAGATGCCTTTTGCTGTGTGCAGTGTTGATTGTCAGCCTGGATTCAGACAATTCCATCAGGAGGGAATGGCAGCCTGCTGTTTTGATTGTATCCCCTGCCCAGCAAATGAGATTTCCAATGAGACAGGTAAGTGTTTACTGCAGGGAGAAATTCTTTTTTTTTTTTTTTTTTTTAAGATTTATTTTATTTACTATATACACAATGTTCTGCCTGCATGTACACCTGCAAGCCAGAAGAGGGCACCAGATCTCATTATTGATAGTTGTGAGCCACCATGTGGTTGCTGGGAATTGAGCTCAGGACCTCTGGAAGAACAGCCAGTGCTCTTAACCTCTGATCCATCTCTCCAGCCTGAGTAATTCTTACGATTGATTTTCTTCTCCTACACATGCTGTGACATTGAAAGAGCCTGGAAGGGAGCTACACTGCTGTGTGGTATTCACCAGAGAAAACTGTTCAGACATAGGTTTAGTCAAATAAAGTCTTTATTAGCTGGATAGCAACTATACTGGGTGTTCAGGACCCAGTGTAGCCTCAGCCTTTCTCAGGATGAGTTTTTAAGCATGAGAATCATGATCTGGGTTGACATACTTCAACTGCCAAGAACAGTCAGCTGGAGCATATCTACAGAAGCTGAAAATTAAAGTTAGTACATTTTGAGACTTTCCCAGAACTATAAGAACTATATGCATTAGGTCTTTTGTTTTAGTTTTGCAGGTGGTGCTGTCTATGTGCTGAGTTTTACAGTCTGAATGATACTTCTATCATGGAATCATTGAGCTAGAGTCTGGGGACTTACTAAGTTCTGTGGCCTTGTAACAGCACAAATAAAATCTATTCCTTTACAAGTATATGATCAATAATAATGTCCTTATAATTAATACCCTGTGCCTTCACATAAATCTTTGACTCATTGTAAAATAATTGCTGGCAGTATTTTCTAAAAGAAAGTGTTTTTAAAAATTAAAAATCCCTGTGAGGGAATTCTTGTATATATCTGTCCCATTGATTGTATCTCTCTAAAGGTATATGTAGACTAGATTGCATTCATGAATCTTTATAGATATTTAGTTATTCATTTTTCCTACTTGAATATATGTATGGTTTATTGTGTGAGTTTATGTACAGTAGATTTTGGAAGCCAAAATAGTGCATACAAGCCTCTGGAACTTGAGTTACAGACAGATAAAAGTTTCCACATGGATGCTGAGTCCAAACCCTTGTTCTCCACAAGAGCTGTAAGCATTCTTAACTGTTGAGTCACCTCCTGCCACTGAAGTCATGAATTTCATACAACTTGTCTTTGCCACTGCCCACAAACATCGCTGACATGATATTGAGTCACCATGTGTTGGAATGGTAAATAACTAGTATGTGGTGGTGGGCATGCTGTTTATACAGCAGTTGATGAATGGGTAGTATTTTGTGTTATCATTTAGCTGACAGTTGAGTGGGGAAGACGACATGAAGATGTGAATTCAGGGTGGTACCATTAGGCTGCAATGGGAGCCTGTTAAGGAGCCTTTGGGATGATGCAAGGGCTGTTACTTCCATGTGAAGGAGGTTCCCAGAGAGCTTTGAGACTGATGCCGTTGTAGGATGTCAGGTGACTAAAGAGGAGAAATTGTGGGTAAAATTACTAGAAACAGCTAAACATGAGTCAGCACTATGCCATGCAATTTCCAGAGTTCCAACTTACAAGTTCAATATGATTTCATATCAAAAAAGTGGGGTAAGTGTGGACACATGATGTAAAGAATGATAGGCATCCTACTAAAGATTTTATACACAGTAGCAGTGAATAATTCCACAATACTACAAATAGGATAGTTTTGTAGTAAAAAGAA
>NW_023413699.1:0-1557 GCF_903995425.1 Onychomys torridus | reverse complement strand
TACTATGCATATTTGTGCTACAATTTTCCAATATTTGTATTAAGTTCACCAGTGTCCTCACTTTTCTCTGAAAATTGGACCTCTAACTTTGCCATGTTTCACTATAGCCAAGGGTACTTCTGGAAAGGGCAGTCACTTGGAAGCTCACCATCAGACATTTTGATTCTGTAGAGCCTGTAGGTTGCAACTCCAGATCTGCATTCATTCCTTTTTTCATTTCACAGATGTGAGACACTTGTCACTCATTTCAGATCCCCTTTAGATTTCCTTATGCAAATGCAGGATTTTAGACTGTATTTGAAAGTTAATATTTTTCAAAATCAAGCAAAATAACTGAATTAAAAGAAATCTAAAGAAATATTCCCTTCCTCCCTGATTTCTTTAGCATTTATTAGTTATACACAGTTATTGGTTGCACAGGTTTTTCAGAAATTTCCTTAGTGTGCCTCTAATTTGGAAAATGTCCCAGACTTTTCCTTCTATCATATTCAGGTGTTATATTGAGGTCCTTGATCCATTTAGGGTTGAGCTTGTACAATAGAGTGAGAGGTAAGGATCTAGTTCATTCTTCTGTAAATGGCTAGCTTTTCAGTATGCCCAGTACCAAGAGTTGGAGCTGAATCTTTTATTCAATATGTAATTATTTTTAAAAATGATTTTATATAATATATTTTGGTAATGATTATCCCTCCTCCAAATCCAATATCCTCCTCACATTCTCACCTACTCACTTTTGTCTAAATCAAGTGGCTGAAGGACTGTGGAGCTTTATGTTATCCACAATATTAGTCCATTAGTCACGGTGTCTTGTTTTTGTGCTGGTATGTGCTATTTGATTATTGTAATTCTGTGACATAACATAAAACTTGGGATGATGATGCCACCAGAAATATTTTATTGATTATTATTGCTTTGATTATCTTTGGTCTTTTGTTTTTCCATATGAATATTAGCACTGTTTCTCGAGAGAAATTAGAAAAGTATAGGCCAACAACCCTAAGTAATGCAGGTATGAAACTCCTCCATAAAGTTCTTGCATATTGAATTGAAGAACACACATGAAAAGAAACCCACATGATCATATCACCTTCATCTCAGAGAATAAAGGATGGACAACTTATATAAATTGATAAAAAATAATCCACAACATACATAGTCTTAAGTATGTAAAGCAAAAGGTATTGTCGGTAATTTCTCTGGAATAAGTACTCCAGCATCAGTGAGAGTGGACGAGAAGACATGCTACAGGTCGACCAAATGCCTTAAACAACAATGATACAGTTTTCACATTATTACATGGACAGAAAATGTGGGACTGAGCCAAGAACAGATCCACACTTCGGTGTCAGCATGTGTCTTGGTCAACAGATGGCAGACAATCTTCTGACAACACACTTTAACAGTGAGCATGTCAAAGTGGCATCTCTCTGAAATTTCCCAGGGCCATTGATCTTATTTCTGAGAGAGTCACCCTCATGACACATCCTACTCTAATTAGCTTCAAAAGGCCTAGTGTTTTCATAGCACATTACAGAGTGTGCTTTCAGAATTTTTTTC